>NC_092179.1:32624122-32634122 GCF_045791955.1 Oncorhynchus clarkii lewisi | reverse complement strand
TTCCTCTTCTCTGATCTTCTCTGATCCTCTATGACTCTGTCCTTCCTCTTATCTGATCTTCTCTGATCTTCTATGACTCTGTCCTTCCTCTTCTCTGATCTTCTCTGATCCTCTATGACTCTGTCCTTCCTCTTCTCTGATCTTCTCTGATCCTCTATGACGCTGTCCTTCCTCTTCTCTGATCTTCTCTGATCCTCTATGACTCTGTCCTTCCTCTTCTCTGATCTTCTCTGATCCTCTATGACTCTGTCCTTCCTCTTCTCTGATACTCTCTGATCCTCTATGACTCTGTCCTTCCTCTTCTCTGATCTTCTCTGATCCTCTATGACTCTGTCCTTCCTCTTCTCTGATCTTCTCTGATCCTCTATGACTCTGTCCTTCCTCTTCTCTGATCCTCTCTGATCTTCTATGACTCTGTCCTTCCTCTTCTCTTATCTTATCTGATTTTCTATGACTCTGTCCTTCCTCTTCTCTGATCTTCTCTGATCCTCTATGACTCTGTCCTTCCTCTTCTCTGATCTTCTCTGATCCTCTATGACTCTGTCCTTCCTCTTCTCTGATCTTCTCTGATCCTCTATGACTCTGTCCTTCCTCTTCTCTGACCTTCTCTGATCCTCTATGACTCTGTCCTTCCTTTTCTCTTATCTTCTCTGATCCTCTATGACTCTGTCCTTCCTCTTCTCTGATCTTCTCTGATCCTCTATGACTCTGTCCTTCCTTTTCTCTTATCTTCTCTGATCCTCTATGACTCTGTCCTTCCTCTTCTCTGATCTTCTCTGATCCTCTATGACTCTGTCCTTCCTCTTCTCTGATCTTCTCTGATCCTCTATGACTCTGTCCTTCCTCTTCTCTTATCTTCTCTGATCCTCTATGACTCTGTCCTTCCTCTTCTCTGATCTTCTCTGATCCTCTATGACTCTGTCCTTCCTCTTCTCTGATCTTCTCTGATCCTCTATGACTCTGTCCTTCCTCTTCTCTGATCCTCTATGACTCTGTCCTTCCTCTTCTCTTATCTTCTCTGATCCTCTATGACTCTGTCCTTCCTCTTCTCTGATCTTCTCTGATCCTCTATGACTCTGTCCTTCCTCTTCTCTGATCTTCTCTGATCCTCTATTACTCTGTCCTTCCTCTTCTCTGATCCTCTATGACTCTGTCCTTCCTCTTCTCTGATCCTCTCTGATCCTCTATGACTCTGTCCTTCCTCTTCTCTGATCTTCTCTGATCCTCTATGACTCTGTCCTTCCTCTTCTCTGATCTTCTCTGATCCTCTATGACTCTGTCCTTCCTCTTCTCTGATCCTCTATGACTCTGTCCTTCCTCTTCTCTGATCCTCTCTGATCCTCTATGACTCTGTCCTTCCTCTTCTCTGATCTTCTCTGATCCTCTATGACTCTGTCCTTCCTCTTCTCTTATCTTCTCTGATCCTCTATGACTCTGTCCTTCCTCTTCTCTGATCCTCTCTTATCTTCTCTGATCCTCTATGACTCTGTCCTTCCTCTTCTCTGATCCTCTATGACTCTGTCCTTCCTCTTCTCTGATCCTCTATGACTCTGTCCTTCCTCTTCTCTGATCCTCTCTTATCTTCTCTGATCCTCTATGACTCTGTCCTTCCTCTTCTCTGATCCTCTATGACTCTGTCCTTCCTCTTCTCTGATCTTCTCTGATCCTCTATGACTCTGTCCTTCCTCTTCTCTGATCTTCTCTGATCCTCTATGACTCTGTCCTTCCTCTTCTCTTATCTTCTCTGATCCTCTATGACTCTGTCCTTCCTCTTCTCTGATCTTCTCTGATCCTCTATGACTCTGTCCTTCCTCTTCTCTTATCTTCTCTGATCCTCTATGACTCTGTCCTTCCTCTTCTCTGATCCTCTCTTATCTTCTCTGATCCTCTATGACTCTGTCCTTCCTCTTCTCTGATCCTCTATGACTCTGTCCTTCCTCTTCTCTGATCCTCTCTTATCTTCTCTGATCCTCTATGACTCTGTCCTTCCTCTTCTCTGATCCTCTATGACTCTGTCCTTCCTCTTCTCTTATCTTCTCTGATCCTCTATGACTCTGTCCTTCCTCTTCTCTGATCCTCTCTTATCTTCTCTGATCCTCTATGACTCTGTCCTTCCTCTTCTCTGATCCTCTATGACTCTGTCCTTCCTCTTCTCTGATCCTCTCTTATCTTCTCTGATCCTCTATGACTCTGTCCTTCCTCTTCTCTGATCCTCTATGACTCTGTCCTTCCTCTTCTCTTTGTTTTTATATCCTCTCCTCATCAACCTGGTCAAAATGAGGTAAAGTTCGGTTAAATGGAGTTCATCTTTTTGTTGTTGTTTTCCCCAAAAAGCAAGATGGCCTCTTACTCTTTCACCTCATTCCTCAATCCACCTTATGTCAAACAGACCAGACTCCCAAATCAAGGGGCTTTTCCTCCTTTACCCAGGGAACTGAGGACTGAACAGGGACACTGAAATAGGTGCTGGCATCGTTGTGGGCTACTGGTACTGTTTATATTTAGTTTCCGTAACTCTTTATCTTAAAGCTGCTATTCTACAGGTGCCGGTAGTCAAACAGTAGAACATGTGAGGTGTTGTACTGCTTGAGTAGCAGAAACTAGGCCACCTCACGTCCTCTGGGTAAACTAACTGCTGTGAACGGCTAGGTAATGGCTTGTGTGAAAAGGTGAGCATGTACAAAGTGACTGAGTGGTGTGTGTGTGTGTGTGTGTGTGTGTGTGTGTGTGTGTGTGTGTGTGTGTGTGTGTGTGTGTGTGTGTGTGTGTGTGTGTGTGTGTGTGTGTGTGTGTGTGTGTGTGTGTGTGTGTGTGTGTGTGTGTGTATGTGTGTGTGTGTGTGTGTGTGTGTGTGTGTGTGTGTGTGTAATCCACATCGGCTGCAAGGACAAGGACAAGGCAGGAATGTCATTGACAGTAGGTGTAACACACCATCCTGATCTGGAGAGGAAATATATTTTCCTCTTCTTCATTGTGGAAGTGGAACAATGTGTTCAATGATTTTTTGAAAGAGAATAACTTGCTGTGAGGTTAAAGCTGGTTAAAGCTGGTTCTACAGGACGGGAGAGGAAGACAGGGAGAGAGGGAGACAGGGAGACAGGGAGACAGGAAGACAGGGAGACAGGGAGAGAGGAAGACAGGGAGACAGGAAGACAGGGAGACAGGAAGACAGGGAGACAGGGAGAGAGGAAGACAGGGAGACAGGAAGACAGGGAGACAGGGAGAGAGGAAGACAGGGAGAGAGGGAGACAGGGAGAGAGGGAGACAGGGAGAGAGGAAGACAGGGAGAGAGGGAGACAGGGAGAGAGGAAGACAGGGAGAGAGGGAGACAGGGAGAGAGGAAGACAGGGAGAGAGGAAGACAGGGAGAGAGGAAGACAGGGAGAGAGGAAGACAGGGAGAGAGGGAGACAGGGAGAGAGGAAGACAGGGAGAGAGGGAGACAGGGAGAGAGGAAGACAGGGAGAGAGGAAGACAGGGAGAGAGGGAAGGGCAGTTGGTTGGTGGTTTGCGGTGGGTTGAATGGCTGGAAATGTGACCCATGCCCTTTTCCCAATGTTTTGGCAGATTATTGTCTTGTCTTAGCTTGCTAGCAATGTACGCTTCTTCATTGTGGACGTGTAACAATGTGTTAAATGATTTTTTGAAAGAGAATAGGTTAAAGCTGGTTAAAGCTGGTTCTACAGGACGGGAGAGGAATTGTGTATATGTGTGTCTCTAAAGTCGTCATGTATCTATGTAGGCCAGGCTTGTCGTGTGTGTTAGCTCTGAGAGGACAGGAGAGCATCATGTCTATCTGGGCCAGGCTTTTTGAGAGGCTTGGCCGAGAGCTGAGTAGAGAGTGGAGAGCTGAGCTTGGAGACGAGAGCTCCAAGAGGAGAGGGGAAGAGAGCTGAGCTCGGAGAGGAGAGGGGAAGAGAGCTGAGCTCGGAGAGGAGAGGGGAAGTGAGCTGAGCTCGGAGAGGAGAGGGGAAGAGAGCTGAGCTCGGAGAGGAGAGGGGAAGAGAGCTGAGCTCGGAGAGGAGAGGGGAAGAGAGCTGAGCTCAGAAACGAGAGCTCCAAGTGGAGCGAAGCGTGTTTGGGGTCATGAAATAACTGGTGTGGATGAAGGGTGTCTGGCATGTTGAATAACGACAAAACAATGCCTCAAAAACATCTATACATGTAAAATTCTCGTGCAATTTATATCTGTAGGCAACATTGAGGTTTATGTGTGATTGTGAGGCATTCGACAGTCACAACTTGAAATAGGCCTATGGGACGTCAAGGGAGCTGCAGTCTGCTGTTCAGAGGGGATGAATGGAACATCTGGACACTGGCTGTAGGTCTATAACCTCTCACATCGCCTTCATATTCACTCCTGTGGAATGACATATTTCTTACAGTTTAAATGAAACACCACATGACGGCGCAAGGTTTACATGGGAACAAGACTGGAGAAATATGTTTTCTTTCTTTCAGCGTTTTGAGAGAACGCAATGCTCAGTTATCACCTCCACACACAGCATCTATCTCTATCAGCATCATAAAAGCTGATAGTATTTCAACCAGATAAAATATCCATCCAAGCTGAAATTGAAATGTGATCAGAAACATGTTGGGTCGTTTCCACAGCTTCCTATTGGCTTACAACCGGTCAAACTGATTTCATTTGGACAATTTTGCACAGAAAATATTTTCCCGTTTTGTATTAGTTATTGCATTTTCTCCCCGGTCCCTAAACATATCTGCTTCACTAAGGAAGCAGAGATGAGAGAGAGAGAACTGTATCACGGCAACTAGATAGATTGAAGAATTAGATCAACTTTTCACATGATTCTAGTGATCCAAGGGTTTATTTAGCCCTCAAGCGTCGTAACCTGTAATGAAAGAGGAGAAGCTGCATGTATCTAATTACAGACAAGTTGACTAACAAATAGCCTACCAAATGTCGGAAATGATGAGCAGTAACTTCTCTAAATCAGACAACAACAAAAATCCTGCAACCCCCAGTCAAATATCACTCCACTGTCTCTGACTTGTAGCCTGTAGCCCCCCAGTCAAAACATCACTCCACCGTCTCTGACTGTAGCCTGTAGCCCCCCAGTCAACACATCACTCCACTGTCTCTGACTGTAGCCTGTAGCCCCCAAGTCAACACATCACTCCACCGTCTCTGACTGTAGCCTGTAGCCTGCACCCCCCCAGTCAACACATCACTCCACTGTCTCTGACTGTAGCCTGTAGCCTGCACCCCCCCAAGTCAACACATCACTCCATCGTCTCTGACTGTAGCCTGTACCCCCCCAGTCAACACATCATTCCACTGTCTCTGACTGTAGCCTGTAGCCTGCACCCCCCCCAAGTCAACACATCACTCCACTGTCTCTGACTGTAGCCTGTAGCCTGCACCCCCCCAAGTCAACACATCACTCCACCGTCTCTGACTGTAGCCTGTAGCCTGCACCCCCCCAAGTCAACACATCACTCCACTGTCTCTGACTGTAGCCTGTAGCCTGCACCCCCCCAGTCAACACATCACTCCACTGTCTCTGACTGTAGCCTGTAGCCTGCACCCCCCCAAGTCAACACATCACTCCATCGTCTCTGACTGTAGCCTGTAGCCTGCACCCCCCCAAGTCAACACATCACTCCACTGTCTCTGACTGTAGCCTGTAGCCCCCCAGTCAACACATCACTCCATCGTCTCTGACTGTAGCCTGTAGCCTGTACCCCCCCAAGTCAACACATCACTCCACCGTCTCTGACTGTAGCCTGTAGCCCCCCAAGTCAACACATCACTCCATCGTCTCTGACTGTAGCCTGTAGCCCCCCAGTCAACACATCACTCCACTGTCTCTGACTGTAGCCTGTAGCCTGTACCCCCCCAAGTCAACACATCACTCCATCGTCTCTGACTGTAGCCTGTACCCCCCCAGTCAACACATCACTCCACTGTCTCTGACTGTCGCCTGTAGCCTGCACCCCCCCCCCAGTCAAAACATCACTCCATCGTCTCTGACTGTAGCCTGTAGCCCCCCAGTCAAAACATCACTCCACCGTCTCTGACTGTAGCCTGCAGCACATCAAATCAAATCAAATCAAATCAAATGTATTTATATAGCCCTTCGTACATCAGCTGATATCTCAAAGTGCTGTACAGAAACCCAGCCTAAAACCCCAAACAGCAAGCAATGCAGGTGTAGAAGCACGGTGGCTAGGAAAAACTCCCTAGAAAGGCCAAAACCTAGGAAGAAACCTAGAGAGGAACCAGGCTATGTGGGGTGGCCAGTCCTCTTCTGGCTGTGCCGGGTGGAGATTATAACAAAACATGGTCAAGATGTTCAAATGTTCATAAATGACCAGCATGGTCGAATAATAATAAGGCAGAACAGTTGAAACTGGAGCAGCAGCACAGCCAGGTGGACTGGGGACAGCAAGGAGTCATCATGTCAGGTATTCCTGGGGCATGGTCCTAGGGCTCAGGTCCTCCGAGAGAGAGAAAGAAAGAGAGAATTAGAGAGAGCATATGTGGGATGGCCAGTCCTCTTCTGGCTGTGCCGGGTGGAGATTATAACAGAACATGGCCAAGATGTTCAAATGTTCATAAATGACCAGCATGGTCGAGTAATATTAAGGCAGCACAGTTGAAACTGGAGCAGCAGCACAGCCAGGTGGACTGGGGACAGCAAGGAGTCATCATGTCAGGTAGTCCTGGGGCATGGTCCTAGGGCTCAGGTCCTCCGATAGAGAGAAAGAGAGAAGGAGAGAATTAGAGAACGCACACCTAGATTCACACAGGACACCGAATAGGACAGGAGAAGTACTCCAGATATAACAAACTGACCCTAGCCCCCCGACACATAAACTACTACTGCAGCATAAATACTGGAGGCTGAGACAGGAAGGGTCAGGAGACACTGTGGCCCACTCCGAGGACACCCCCGGACAGGGCCAAACAGGAAGGATATAACCCCACCCACTTTGCCAAAGCACAGCCCCCACACCACTAGAGGGATATCTTCAACCACCAACTTACCATCCTGAGACAAGGCTGAGTATAGCCCACAAAGACCTCCGCCACGGCACAACCCAAGGGGGGGGTGGGGGGGGGGGTGGGGGGCGCCAACCCAGACAGGATGACCACATCAGTGACTCAACCCACTCAGGTGACGCACCCCCTCCAGGGACGTCATGAGAGAGCCCCAGTAAGCCAGTGACTCAGCCCCTGTGATAGGGTTAGAGGCAGAGAATCCCAGTGGAAAGAGGGGAACCGGCCAGGCAGAGACAGCAAGGGCGGTTCGTTGCTCCAGAGCCTTTCCGTTCACCCTCCCACTCCTGGGCCAGACTACACTCAATCATATGACCCACTGAAGAGATGAGTCTTCAGTAGAGACTTAAAGGTTGAGACCGAGTTTGCGTCTCTGACATGGGTAGGCAGACCGTTCCATAAAAATGGAGCTCTATAGGAGAAAGCCCTGCCTCCAGCTGTTTGCTTAGAAATTCTAGGGACAATTAGGAGGCCTGCGTCTTGTGACCGTAGCGTACGTGTAGGTATGTACGGCAGGACCAAATCAGAGAGATAGGTAGGAGCAAGCCCATGTAATGCTTTGTAGGTTAGCAGTAAAACCTTGAAATCAGCCCTTGCTTTGACAGGAAGCCAGTGTAGAGAGGCTAGCACTGGAGTAAAATGATCAAATTTTTTGGTTCTAGTCAGGATTCTAGCAGCCGTATTTAGCACTAACTGAAGTTTATTTAGTGCTTTATCCGGGTAGCCGGAAAGTAGAGCATTGCAGTAGTCTAACCTAGAAGTGACAAAAGCATGGATTAATTTTTCTGCATCATTTTTGGACAGAAAGTTTCTGATTTTTGCAATGTTACGTAGATGGAAAAAAGCTGTCCTTGAAATGGTCTTGATATGTTCTTCAAAAGAGAGATCAGGGTATAGAGTAACGCCGAGGTCCTTCACAGTTTTATTTGAGACGACTGTACAACCATTAAGATTAATTGTCAGATTCAACAGAAGATCTCTTTGTTTCTTGGCACCTAGAACAAGCATCTCTGTTTTGTCCGAGTTTAAAAGTAGAAAGTTTGCAGCCATCCACTTCCTTATGTCTGAAACACATTCTTCTAGCAAGGGCAATTTTGGGGCTTCACCATGTTTAATTGAAATGTACAGCTGTGTGTCATCCGCATAGCAGTGAAAGTTAACATTATGTTTTCGAATAACATCCCCAAGAGGTAAAATATATAGTGAAAACAATAGTGGTCCTAAAACGGAACCTTGAGAAACACCGAAATGTACAGTTGATTTGTCAGAGGACAAACTATTCACAGAGACAAACGGATATCTTTCCGACAGATAAGATCTAAACCAGGCCAGAACTTGTCCGTGTAGACCAATTTGGGTTTCCAATCTCTCCAAAAGAATGTGGTGATCGATGGTATCAAAAGCAGCACTAAGGTCTAGGAGCACGAGGACAGATGCAGAGCCTCGGTCCGATGCCATTAAAATGTAATTTACCACCTTCACAAGTGCCGTCTCAGTGCTATGATGGGGTCTAAAACCAGACTGAAGCATTTCGTATACATTGTTTGTCTTCAGGAAGGCAGTGAGTTGTTGCGCAACAGCCTTTTCTAAAATTTTTGAGAGGAATGGAAGATTCGATATAGGCCGATAGTTTTTTATATTTTCTGGGTCAAGGTTTGGCTTTTTCAAGAGAGGCTTTATTACTGCCACTTTTAGTGAGTTTGGTACACATCCGGTGGATAGAGAGCCGTTTATTATGTTCAACATAGGAGGGCCAAGCACAGGAAGCAGCTCTTTCAGTAGTTTAGTTGGAATAGGGTCCAGTATGCAGCTTGAAGGTTTAGAGGCCATGATTATTTTCATCTTTGTGTCAAGAGATATAGTACTAAAACACTTGAGCGTCTCTCTTGATCCTAGGTCCTGGCAGAGTTGTGCAGACTCAGGACAACTGAGCTTTGAAGGAATACGCAGATTTAAAGAGGAGTCCGTAATTTGCTTTCTAATAATCATAATCTTTTCCTCAAAGAAGTTCATGAATTTATCACTGCTAAAGTGAAAGTCATCCTCTCTTGGGGAATGCTGCTTTTTAGTTAGCTTTGCGACAGTATCAAAAAGGAATTTCGGATTGTTCTTATTTTCCTCAATTAAGTTAGAAAAATAGGATGATCGAGCAGCAGTAAGGGCTCTTCGGTACTGCACAGTACTGTCTTTCCAAGCTAGTCGGAAGACTTCCAGTTTGGTCCAGCACATGTTCTATATTAGCGGGTCGGGGGCAGGAGCGGCCCTCAGATTGCCACTTTATCAGGTGCTGCCTGTTCACCAGGAGATCTGAAGAGACGTTGCTGGGTGCTGCCTGTTCACCAGGAGATCTGAAGAGACGTTGCTGGGTGCTGCCTGTTCACCAGGAGATCTGAAGAGACGTTGCTGGGTGCTGCCTGTTCACCAGGAGATCTGCAGAGACGTTGCTGGGTGCTGCCTGTTCACCAGGAGATCTGAAGAGACGTTGCTGGGTGCTGCCTGTTCACCAGGAGATCTGAAGAGACGTTGCTGGGTGCTGCCTGTTCACCAGGAGATCTGCAGAGACGTTGCTGGGTGCTGCCTGTTCACCAGGAGATCTGAAGAGACGTTGCTGGGTGCTGCCTGTTCACCAGGAGATCTGAAGAGACGTTGCTGGGTGCTGCCTGTTCACCAGGAGTAGGGAAACCTGGTTTAAAAAAGACAAGCTAAATAAGTCTGGTTTTATGTTGAGTATATCAGCAGGGTTCTGATTGGGTGCAGTGGGTCCTTCCAAACTCGGTGTGAAGCTACAGAGGGTGACCCTTAGAGAAGAATACAGAGGAGATGGTATCACCGGCTAGTCTGACCTTTCCAAAGCCGTTCTGCTGTTCTGTCTGATTGGTATTGGACATGAGGAAGCTCCTCTGTCGTTCCCCCAACTCAATCACTGCCTCTATTTCTCTAGTCTCTCTGTCTCAAGGTGCTCCTCTCTCTCT
>NC_092179.1:32614122-32621622 GCF_045791955.1 Oncorhynchus clarkii lewisi | reverse complement strand
CAGGGGTATCACTATGTTTGTCCAGGGGTATCACTATGTTTAACCAGGGGTATCACTATGTTTGACCAGGGGTATCACTACGTTTAACCAGGGGTATCACTATGTTTGTCCAGGGGTATCACTATGTTTGTCCAGGGGTATCACTATGTTTGACCAGGGGTATCACTATGTTTGACCAGGGGTATCACTATGTTTGTCCAGGGGTATCACTATGTTTGACCAGGGGTATCACTATGTTTGTCCAGGGGTATCACTACGTTTGACCAGGGGTATCACTACGTTTGACCAGGGGTATCACTACGTTTGACCAGGGGTATCACTATGTTTGACCAGGGGTATCACTACGTTTGACCAGGGGTATCACTATGTTTGACCAGGGGTATCACTATGTTTGTCCAGGGGTATCACTATGTTTGTCCAGGGGTATCACTACGTTTGACCAGGGGTATCACTATGTTTGACCAGGGGTATCACTACGTTTGACCAGGGGTATCACTACGTTTGACCAGGGGTATCACTATGTTTGACCAGGGGTATCACTACGTTTGACCAGGGGTATCACTACGTTTGACCAGGGGTATCACTATGTTTGACCAGGGGTATCACTACGTTTGACCAGGGGTATCACTATGTTTGACCAGGGGTATCACTACGTTTGACCAGGGGTATCACTATGTTTGTCCAGGGGTATCACTACGTTTGACCAGGGGTATCACTATGTTTGACCAGGGGTATCACTACGTTTGACCAGGGGTATCACTATGTTTGACCAGGGGTATCACTATGTTTGTCCAGGGGTATCACTATGTTTGTCCAGGGGTATCACTACGTTTGACCAGGGGTATCACTATGTTTGACCAGGGGTATCACTATGTTTGTCCAGGGGTATCACTATGTTTGTCCAGGGGTATCACTATGTTTGTCCAGGGGTATCACTATGTTTGACCAGGGGTATCACTATGTTTGTCCAGGGGTATCACTATGTTTGTCCAGGGGTATCACTATGTTTGTCCAGGGGTATCACTATGTTTGTCCAGGGGTATCACTATGTTTGTCCAGGGGTATCACTATGTTTGTCCAGGGGTATCACTATGTTTGTCCAGGGGTATCACTATGTTTGACCAGAGGTATCACTATGTTTGTCCAGGGGTATCACTATGTTTGTCCAGGGGTATCACTATGTTTGTCCAGGGGTATCACTATGTTTGACCAGGGGTATCACTATGTTTGTCCAGGGGTATCACTATGTTTGTCCAGGGGTATCACTATGTTTGTCCAGGGGTATCACTATGTTTGTCCAGGGGTATCACTATGTTTGTCCAGGGGTATCACTATGTTTGTCCAGGGGTATCACTATGTTTGACCAGGGGTATCACTATGTTTGTCCAGGGGTATCACTATGTTTGTCCAGGGGTATCACTATGTTTGACCAGGGGTATCACTATGTTTGTCCAGGGGTATCACTATGTTTGTCCAGGGGTATCACTATGTTTGACCAGGGGTATCACTATGTTTGACCAGGGGTATCACTATGTTTGTCCAGGGGTATCACTATGTTTGTCCAGGGGTATCACTATGTTTGTCCAGGGGTATCACTATGTTTGTCCAGGGGTATCACTATGTTTGTCCAGGGGTATCACTATGTTTGTCCAGGGGTATCACTATGTTTGTCCAGGGGTATCACTATGTTTGTCCAGGGGTATCACTATGTTTGACCAGGGGTATCACTATGTTTGTCCAGGGGTATCACTATGTTTGTCCAGGGGTATCACTATGTTTGACCAGGGGTATCACTATGTTTGACCAGGGGTATCACTATGTTTGACCAGGGGTATCACTATGTTTGACCAGGGGTATCACTATGTTTGTCCAGGGGTATCACTACGTTTGTCCAGGGGTATCACTATGTTTGTCCAGGGGTATCACTACGTTTGACCAGGGGTATCACTATGTTTGTCCAGGGGTATCACTATGTTTGTCCAGGGGTATCACTATGTTTGTCCAGGGGTATCACTATGTTTGTCCAGGTCATATTTGTAGGACGTTGGTTCCGTCAGTGTGGGGGACCTGACTTGTCTAAAGGACATGCTAGGTGTTCAGTACTGTTTGTGTTGTTCCTCTGACTGACTGAGTTGTTGCTGCATGGAAACTACCCAACCAATCACACACATACACACATTCTAGGTCTCTGCCCGACCACCTCTGTGGCACCAGTCCTGTTAACATGGAAGGAATTAACGGCTCTCACAATTTCCATAATTAATGTGCCGTGAACTGACTTATATTTTAATTTAGCATTGGTAATGCATTAGTCATTTATTGTTTGTCCTTTTCGGGATTTAATCAGGGGTAATTGATGCCCTTTGTGGTGAGGAGCGGGGTGGAGAGGGGCGGTGAGGGGTGCGGAGATGGGCGGTTAGGGGTAGTAGGGCAAGATAGGTGGTAGGAGAGGGGTGGAGATGGGCGCTCAGGTTAGGGAGATGGGTGTGGACCAAGGTGCATAAAAAGGGATGTCCAGGCTAACCCTCAACGGCTCCTCTGGAGATTCATTAGTAGAATCAGGTTAGAGCCAATGCATGCATACCCATAACTCTACAGGAGGAGAATCAGGTTAGACCCATAACTCTAGAGGAGGAGAATCAGTTTAGACCCACAACTCTACAGGAGGAGAATCAGGTTAGACCCATAACTCTATAGGAGGAGAATCAAGTTAGACCCACAACTCTCCAGGAGGAAAATCATGTGCGACCCATAACTCTACAGGAGGTAAATCAGGTTAGGCCCATAACTCTACAGTAGGAGAATCAGGTTAGACCCATAACTCTACAGGAGGAGATTCAGGTAAGACCCATAACTCTACAGTAGGAGAATCAGGCAAGACCCATAACTCCACAGGAGGAGAATCAGGTTAGATCCATAACTCTACAGGAGGAGAATAAGGTTAGATCCATAACTCTACAGTAGGAGAATCAGGCAAGACCCATAACTCTACAGGAGGAGAATCAGGTTAGATGCATAACTCTACAGGAGGAAAATCAGGTTAGACCCACAACTCTCCAGGAGGAGAATCAGGTTAGATCCATAACTCTACAGTAGGAGAATCAGGCAAGACCCATAACTCTACAGGAGAATCAGGTTGGACCCATAACTCTACAGGAGGAGAATCAGGTTAGATGCATAACTCTACAGGAGGAAAATCAGGTTAGACCCATAACTCTACAGGAGGAGAATCAGGTTAGACCCATAACTCTAAAGGAGGAAAATCAGGTTAGATCCACAACTCTACAGGAGGAGAATCAGGTTAGATCCACAACTCTACAGGAGGAGAATCAGGTTAGATAGGGTGAGCCAAACCCTTTATAGTGCACTATCTTTCACCAGAGCCCTGTAGTGCTATAGTGTACTTAATGGAGTAGTGTGTCATCGCAGCCTTGGTAGGTTGTGTGTCAGTGGGACGAGGATGGAGGCTGGTAACTGGGCCTCACAGAGCGGTGATTAACACAGACCTCTGAAGGCCTCGTCTCTACAGCTGCATCCTACATGAACACCACGCTCTGCTCCATACGTACCTGACCACAACGTTAACTATCAATACTGGACTTCTGATTGAACCTCGACCGTTTGAATCTGTACACACACACACACGCACACACACACACACACACACCTCAACCTCTTAACTCCAGCTCAGCTGGTTCTCTGGGAGGAGATGAGAGGTGGAGGAGGTGGGAGGGGAGGAGCTGAGAGGTGGAGGAGGTGGGAGGGGAGGAGCTGAGAGGTGGAGGAGGTGGGAGGGGAGGAGGTGGGAGGGGAGGAGCTGAGAGGTGGAGGAGGTGGGAGGGGAGGAGCTGAGAGGTGGAGGAGGTGGGAGGGGAGGAGCTGAAAGGAGTGTAAAAAGGTGTCCTACAGTGTTTGCAGTTTGTCACCTTTTCACTTGTAGCTGGAGTGAAAGTGTTTTAGGAGGAGGATTCAACCCCTGGTCCGCGGACCGCCACTGGTCCCTGGGATGGATCACTAGTTTTCCGGTCCCAGGGAGCGCTCCTTGGTCTGAGTCGGATGATTACAGGGTTAAAATACCCCTGGTCTTTCTACACAGTAATTCAAGGATAGTTGAAATCAGTGTTATATTTTTGGGGGTTAAATTGACTCTATTGGGAGTTATCTTAACCTTCGAGAGAGATACGTTCCCTGGAGTTGGCGTTGATACCTGGAGTTGATTGGGACGGAGTACTTTTAACTCCGTTTAGAGTAACCAGATACGGGGAGTTAAATCTATGGAGTTATCCACAGAAATGGGAGGGGCTTCATTGCCATATTTCACAGTATGCTCTGGTACAGGTAGATTTTTAAAAAATTGTTTGTTTCAATATCTGTGTTTTTCCATGTACATTTGTTTTTGATATTGTTTCTAAACTAATCCAATCTCTAAGTGGTTGGATTTATAGCAACTGTTAGTGAAGATAGTTGTTCCAGTTTACATTCTAGATAAGACTTCATATTCTGTATTTTACTCTAGAATGCTGTATTCTAGAATGTTGTAATATTTGGTTACAGGAGGAAAACACTCTTACTGTGTATACTGGAGGTATTCTAGACACTCTTACTGTGTATACTGGAGGTATTCTAGACACTCTTATTGTGTATACTGGAGGTATTCTAGACACTCTTACTGTGTATACTGGAGGTATTCTAGACATTCTTACTGTGTATACTGGAGGTATTCTAGACACTCTTACTGTGTATACTGGAGGTATTCTAGACACTCTTACTGTGTATACAGGAGGTATTCTAGACACTCTTACTGTGTATACAGGAGATATTCTAGACACTCTTACTGTGTATACAGCAGTTATTCTAGACACTCTTACTGTGTATACTGGAGGTATTCTAGACACTCTTATTGTGTATACTGGAGGTATTCTAGACATTCTTACTGTGTATACTGGAGGTATTCTAGACACTCTTACTGTGTATACTGGAGGTATTCTAGACACTCTTACTGTGTATACTGGAGGTATTCTAGACACTCTTACTGTGTATACTGGAGGTATTCTAGACACTCTTACTGTGTATACTGGAGGTATTCTAGACACTCTTACTGTGTATACTGGAGGTATTCTAGACACTCTTACTGTGTATACTGGAGGTATTCTAAACACTCTTACTGGGTATACTGGAGGTATTCTAGACACTCTTACTGTGTATACTGGAGGTATTCTAGACACTCTTACTGTGTATACTGGAGGTATTCTAGACACTCTTACTGTGTATACTGGAGGTTTCAGATCTTAGTTTAAACAACAAGATCCTGCTGTGATTGTAACAGGCTGTCACATACACACATAAATACACACACTGCCTGTCTTCATCTCTGGGTCAATATAGTTTTGTGGTCAATCCTGTGTTCTTTGTCCTCAGTTCTTGTCTGTTCTGGTCTGTTCTCCATGCATGTAAAGCAAGTGTGTGTGTGTGTGTGTGGGTGGGTGGGTGGGTGGGTGTGTGTGTGTGTGTGTGTGTGTGTCACGTCCTGACCTTTATTTCCTTTGTTTTGTATGTATTTAGTATGGTCAGGGCGTCAGTTGGGTGGGCAGTCTATGTTTGTTTTTCTATGATTTGGGGATTTCTATGTTTCGGCCTAGTATGGTTCTCAATCAGAGGCAGGTGTCATTAGTTGTCTCTGATTGAGAATCATACTTAGGTAGCCTAGGTTTCACTGTGTGTTTGTGGGTGTTTGTTTCCGTGTCTGTGTTTTTTTCACCACACGGTACTGTTTTGGGTTTCGTTCGTTCCACATTTATTGTTTTTGTATTTCAGTCGTGTTCATGTGCACTATTTCTTATTAAAAGAACCATGGACACTTACCACGCCGCACATTGGTCCTCCGACCCTTCTCGCCTCTCCTCTTCGGAAGAAGAGGAGGAAATCCCTTACAGTGTGTGTGTGTCTCTGTGTGTGCACATCTCCGAAGTCACTCAGACACCGTGTGAAGCAAGACAGTGACATTGTCTGTCTGTCTGTTGTCATGTCAATGGTCGATGGTCAAATATATCATCCACAGACCCAGAGAGAGATGAGGGAGGATTAAAGATATATATATATATATATATATATATATATATATATATATAGAGAGAGAGATGGAGGAAGAGAGACACACATACAGAGAGAGAGAGAGAGAGAGAGAGAGATGGAGGAAGAGAGACAGAAAGGCACCAGGCATGAGAGATATTTCTGGGATGAAATAGCAAAAGGAAGACAGGGAGAGAGGAAGACAGGGAGAGAGGAAGACAGGGAGACAGGGAGACAGGGAGAGAGGGACGCAGGGAGAGAGGGAGACAGGGAGAGAGGGACGCAGGGAGAGAGGGAGACAGGGAGAGAGGGAGACAGGGAGAGAGGAAGACAGGGAGAGAGGGAGACAGGGAGACAGGGAGAGAGGAAGACAGGGAGAGAGGAAGACAGGGAGAGAGGAAGACAGGGAGAGAGGAAGACAGGGAGAGAGGAAGACAGGGAGACAGGGAGAGAGGGAGAGAGGAAGACAGGTATAGAGGGAGACAGGGAGAGAGGAAGACAGGGAGACAGGGAGAGAGGGATAGAGGAAGACAGGGAGAGAGGAAGACAGGGAGACAGGGAGAGAGGAAGACAGGGAGACAGGGAGAGAGGGAGAGAGGTAGAGAGGGAGACAGGGAGAGAGGGAAGGGCAGTTGGCTGGTGGTTTGCGGTGGGGTGAATGGCTGAAATGTGACCCATGCCCGTTTCCCAATGTTTTGGCAGATTATTGTCTTGTCTTAGCTTGCTAGCAATGTACGCAGTATGAAATGAACTCAACTGAACTGGGCTGAGCTGAGCTGGGCTGGGCTGGGCTGAACTGGGCTGGGCTGAACTGGGCTGGGCTGAGCTGGGCTGGGCTGGGCTGAACTGAGCTGAGCTGAGCTGAGCTGAGCTGTTCTGGGCTAGGCTGAGCTGAACTGAGCTGGGCTGAACTGAGCTGGGCTGAGCTGGGCTGAACTGAACTGAACTGAGCTGGGCTGAGGGTGAGATGTTCTACATGCATGATTCAGCATGACTCTCCCTCTCTCTCTCTCTTCTCTCTCCCCCAGGCAGGGATCCCTCTCTCTCTCTCTCTCTTCTCTCTCCCCCAGACAGGGTTCTCTGTCTCTCTCTCTCTCTCTCTCTCTCTCTCTCTTCTCTCTCCCCCAAGCACGGTTCCCTCTCTCTGTCTCTCTCTCTCTCTCCCTCTCCCCCAGGCAAGGTTCCCCCTCTCTCTCTCTCTCTCTCTCTCTCTCTCATCTCTCTCCCCCAGGCAGGGTTCTCTCTCTCTTTTCTCTCTCCCCCAGGCTGGGTTCTCTCTCTCTCTCTCTCTCTATCTCTCTTCTCTCTCCCCCAGGCAGGGTTCTCTCACTCTCTCTCTCTCTCTCTCTCTCTCTCTCTCTCTCTCTTCTCTCTCGCCCAGGCAGGGTTCTCTCTCTCTTTTCTCTCTCCCCCAGGCTGGGTTCTCTCTCT
>NC_092179.1:32506622-32609122 GCF_045791955.1 Oncorhynchus clarkii lewisi | reverse complement strand
ATGAGGGCCATGCGTGTCGCTGTGATGAGGGCCATGCGTGTCGCTGTGATGAGGGCCATGCGTGTCGCTGTGATGAGGGCCATGCGTGTCGCTGTGATGAGGGCCATGCGTGTCACTGTGATGAGGGCCAGGCGTGTCACTGTGATGAGGGCCATGCGTGTCGCTGTGATGAGGGCCAGGCATGTGATGAGGGCCATGCGTGTCGCTGTGATGAGGGCCATGCGTGTGATGAGGGCCAAGCGTGTCACTGTGATGAGGGCCATGCGTGTGATGAGGGCCATGCGTGTCGCTGTGATGAGGGCCATGCGTGTCACTGTGATGAGTGCCATGCATGTGATGAGGGCCATGGGTGTCACTGTGATGAGGGCCATGCGTGTGATGAGGACCATGCGTGTCGCTGTGATGAGGGCCATGCGTGTCACTGTGATGAGGGCCATGCGTGTGATGAGGGCCATGGGTGTCGCTGTGATGAGGCCATGGGTGTCACTGTGATGAGGGCCATGCGTGTCGCTGTGATGAGGGCCATGCGTGTCACTGTGATGAGGGCAATGCGTGTCGCTGTGATGAGGGCCATGCGTGTCGCTGTGATGAGGGCCATGCGTGTCGCTGTGATGAGGGCCATGCGTGTCGCTGTGATGAGGGCCATGCGTGTCACTGTGATGAGGGCCAGGCGTGTCACTGTGATGAGGGCCATGCGTGTCGCTGTGATGAGGGCCAGGCATGTGATGAGGGCCATGCGTGTCGCTGTGATGAGGGCCATGCGTGTCACTGTGATGAGGGCCATGCGTGTGATGAGGGCCATGCGTGTGATTCAGGCTATGTATGATTAATCTTCTCCATTATTACAAGCCAAGACAAGTCGATGCTTACATGTAGCATGTAGCTATAACACATTGTTATTGCTGCGTTAGCTTAGCATCAGCTGGTATTGATCACACTACTTGGGGTTGAACTCAGTTTAGGCCCATAATGAGTGATGTAATGGGTAGCATGTTGTCTTTGAGGTGATGCCAAAGGCACATTTCTAATCTGGATGGATAAGGAAGCTCTATTCCACTCCACTCTACTATACTCTATTCTGATCTACTCTATTCTGATCTACTCTACCCTGCTCTACTCTGATCTACTCTACTCTACTCTACTCTGATCTACTCTACTCTACCCTGCTCTACTCTGATCTACTCTACTCTACCCTGCTCTACTCTGCTCTACTCTACTCTACTCTACTCTGATCTACTCTACTCTACCCTGCTCTACTCTGATCTACTCTACTCTACTCTGATCTACTCTACTCTACCCTGCTCTACTCTGATCTACTCTACTCTACCCTGCTCTACTCTGTTCTACTCTACTCTGATCTACTCTACTCTACCCTGCTCTACTCTGATCTACTCTACTCTACCCTGCTCTACTCTGATCTACTCTACTCTACCCTGCTCTACTCTGATCTACTCTACCCTGATCTACTCTGATCTACTCTACCCTGCTCTACTCTGATCTACTCTACCCTGCTCTACTCTGATCTACTCTACCCTGCTCTACTCTGATCTACTCTACTCTGATCTACTCTGATCTACTCTGATCTACTCTACTCTACTCTGATCTACTCTGATCTACTCTACTCTACTCTGATCTACTCTGATCTACTCTACTCTGATCTACTCTACTCTGATCTACTCTGATCTACTCTGATCTACTCTACTCTGCTCTACTCTACTCTGATCTACTCTACCCTGATCTACTCTGATCTACTCTGCCCTGCTCTACTCTGATCTACTCTACTCTACTCTGATCTACTCTACCCTGCTCTACTCTGATCTACTCTACTCTGATCTACTCTGATCTACTCTACTCTACTCTACTCTGATCTACTCTACTCTGATCTACTCTACTCTGATCTACTCTACTCTACTCTACTCTGCTCTACTCTACTCTACTCTACTCTACTCTACTCTGCTCTACTCTACTCTGCTCTGATCTACTCTACCCGACTCTGCTCTGATCTACTCTACTCTACTCTGGTCTACTCTACTCTGATCTACTCTACTCTACTCTGATCTACTCTACTCTACTCTGATCTACTCTACTCTGATCTACTCTACTCTACTCTGCTCTGATCTACTCTACCCGACTCTACTCTACTCTACTCTACTCTGCTCTGATCTACTCTATCCGGCTCTACTCTACTCTTCTCTACTCTACTCTACTCTGCTCTGATCTACTCTACCCGACTCTACTCTACTCTACTCTACCCGACTCTACTCTGCCCTGCTCTACTCTGATCTACTCTACCCTGCTCTACTCTGATCTACTCTACCCTGCTCTACTCTGATCTACTCTACTCTGATCTACTCTGATCTACTCTACTCTTCTCTGATCTAATCTGATCTACTCTACTCTACTCTGATCTACTCTGATCTGCTCTACTCTATTCTGATCTACTCTACTCTGATCTACTCTGATCTACTCTACTATGCTCTACTCTACTCTGCTCTACTCTACTCTACTCTACTCTGATCTACTCTACTCTACCCTGCTCTACTCTGATCTACTCTACTCTACTCTGATCTACTCTACTCTACCCTGCTCTACTCTGATCTACTCTACTCTACCCTGCTCTACTCTGTTCTACTCTACTCTGATCTACTCTACTCTACCCTGCTCTACTCTGATCTACTCTACTCTACCCTGCTCTACTCTGATCTACTCTACTCTACCCTGCTCTACTCTGATCTACTCTACTCTGATCTACTCTGATCTACTCTGATCTACTCTACTCTACTCTGATCTACTCTGATCTACTCTACTCTACTCTGATCTACTCTGATCTACTCTACTCTGATCTACTCTACTCTGATCTACTCTGATCTACTCTACTCTGCTCTACTCTACTCTGATCTACTCTACCCTGATCTACTCTGATCTACTCTGCCCTGCTCTACTCTGATCTACTCTACTCTACTCTGATCTACTCTACCCTGCTCTACTCTGATCTACTCTACTCTGATCTACTCTGATCTACTCTACTCTACTCTACTCTGATCTACTCTACTCTGATCTACTCTACTCTGATCTACTCTACTCTACTCTACTCTGCTCTACTCTACTCTACTCTACTCTACTCTGCTCTACTCTACTCTGCTCTGATCTACTCTACCCGACTCTGCTCTGATCTACTCTACTCTACTCTGGTCTACTCTACTCTGATCTACTCTACTCTACTCTGATCTACTCTACTCTACTCTGATCTACTCTACTCTGATCTACTCTACTCTACTCTGCTCTGATCTACTCTACCCGACTCTACTCTACTCTACTCTACTCTGCTCTGATCTGCTCTATCCGGCTCTACTCTACTCTTCTCTACTCTACTCTACTCTGCTCTGATCTACTCTACCCGACTCTACTCTACTCTACTCTACCCGACTCTACTCTGCCCTGCTCTACTCTGATCTACTCTACCCTGCTCTACTCTGATCTACTCTACCCTGCTCTACTCTGATCTACTCTACTCTGATCTACTCTGATCTACTCTACTCTACTCTGATCTAATCTGATCTACTCTACTCTACTCTGATCTACTCTGATCTGCTCTACTCTATTCTGATCTACTCTACTCTGATCTACTCTGATCTACTCTACTATGCTCTACTCTACTCTGCTCTACTCTACTCTACTCTACTCTGATCTACTCTACTCTACCCTGCTCTACTCTGATCTACTCTACTCTACTCTGATCTACTCTACTCTACCCTGCTCTACTCTGATCTACTCTACTCTACCCTGCTCTACTCTGTTCTACTCTACTCTGATCTACTCTACTCTACCCTGCTCTACTCTGATCTACTCTACTCTACCCTGCTCTACTCTGATCTACTCTACTCTACCCTGCTCTACTCTGATCTACTCTACCCTGATCTACTCTGATCTACTCTACCCTGCTCTACTCTGATCTACTCTACCCTGCTCTACTCTGATCTACTCTACCCTGCTCTACTCTGATCTACTCTACTCTGATCTACTCTGATCTACTCTGATCTACTCTACTCTACTCTGATCTACTCTGATCTACTCTACTCTACTCTGATCTACTCTGATCTACTCTACTCTGATCTACTCTACTCTGATCTACTCTGATCTACTCTACTCTGCTCTACTCTACTCTGATCTACTCTACCCTGATCTACTCTGATCTACTCTGCCCTGCTCTACTCTGATCTACTCTACTCTACTCTGATCTACTCTACCCTGCTCTACTCTGATCTACTCTACTCTGATCTACTCTGATCTACTCTACTCTACTCTACTCTGATCTACTCTACTCTGATCTACTCTACTCTGATCTACTCTGATCTACTCTACTCTACTCTACTCTGATCTACTCTACTCTGATCTACTCTACTCTGATCTACTCTACTCTACTCTACTCTGCTCTACTCTACTCTACTCTACTCTACTCTACTCTGCTCTACTCTACTCTACTCTACTCTACTCTGCTCTGATCTACTCTACCCGACTCTGCTCTGATCTACTCTACTCTACTCTGGTCTACTCTACTCTGATCTACTCTACTTTACTCTGATCTACTCTACTCTGATCTACTCTACTCTACTCTGCTCTGATCTACTCTACCCGACTCTACTCTACTCTACTCTACTCTGCTCTGATCTGCTCTATCCGGCTCTACTCTACTCTTCTCTACTCTACTCTACTCTGCTCTGATCTACTCTACCCGACTCTACTCTACTCTACTCTACCCGACTCTACTCTGCCCTGCTCTACTCTGATCTACTCTACCCTGCTCTACTCTGATCTACTCTACCCTGCTCTACTCTGATCTACTCTACTCTGATCTACTCTGATCTACTCTACTCTACTCTGATCTAATCTGATCTACTCTACTCTACTCTGATCTACTCTGATCTGCTCTACTCTATTCTGATCTACTCTACTCTGATCTACTCTGATCTACTCTACTATGCTCTACTCTACTCTGCTCTACTCTACTCTACTCTACTCTGATCTACTCTACTCTACCCTGCTCTACTCTGATCTACTCTACTCTACTCTGATCTACTCTACTCTACCCTGCTCTACTCTGATCTACTCTACTCTACCCTGCTCTACTCTGTTCTACTCTACTCTGATCTACTCTACTCTACCCTGCTCTACTCTGATCTACTCTACTCTACCCTGCTCTACTCTGATCTACTCTACTCTACCCTGCTCTACTCTGATCTACTCTACCCTGATCTACTCTGATCTACTCTACCCTGCTCTACTCTGATCTACTCTACCCTGCTCTACTCTGATCTACTCTACCCTGCTCTACTCTGATCTACTCTACTCTGATCTACTCTGATCTACTCTGATCTACTCTACTCTACTCTGATCTACTCTGATCTACTCTACTCTGATCTACTCTGATCTACTCTACTCTGATCTACTCTACTCTGATCTACTCTGATCTACTCTGATCTACTCTACTCTGCTCTACTCTACTCTGATCTACTCTACCCTGATATACTCTGATCTACTCTGCCCTGCTCTACTCTGATCTACTCTACTCTACTCTGATCTACTCTACCCTGCTCTACTCTGATCTACTCTACTCTGATCTACTCTGATCTACTCTACTCTACTCTACTCTGATCTACTCTACTCTGATCTACTCTACTCTGATCTACTCTACTCTACTCTACTCTGCTCTACTCTACTCTACTCTACTCTACTCTACTCTGCTCTACTCTACTCTACTCTACTCTGCTCTGATCTACTCTACCCGACTCTGCTCTGATCTACTCTACTCTACTCTGGTCTACTCTACTCTGATCTACTCTACTTTACTCTGATCTACTCTACTCTACTCTGATCTACTCTACTCTACTCTGCTCTGATCTACTCTACCCGACTCTACTCTACTCTACTCTACTCTGCTCTGATCTACTCTATCCGGCTCTACTCTACTCTTCTCTACTCTACTCTACTCCTCTCTGATCTACTCTACCCGACTCTACTCTACTCTACTCTACCCGACTCTACTCTGCCCTGCTCTACTCTGATCTACTCTACCCTGCTCTACTCTGATCTACTCTACCCTGCTCTACTCTGATCTACTCTACTCTGATCTACTCTGATCTACTCTACTCTACTCTGATCTAATCTGATCTACTCTACTCTACTCTGATCTACTCTGATCTGCTCTACTCTATTCTGATCTACTCTACTCTGATCTACTCTGATCTACTCTACTATGCTCTACTCTACTCTGATCTACTCTACCCTGCTCTACTCTACTCTGATCTACTCTACCCTGATCTACTCTGATCTACTCTGCCCTGCTCTACTCTGATCTACTCTACCCTGCTCTACTCTGATCTACTCTACTCTACTCTACTCTACTCTGATCTACTCTACTCTACTCTACTCTGATCTACTCTGATCTACTCTACTCTACTCTGATCTACTCTACTCTGATCTACTCTGATCTACTCTGATCTACTCTACTCTGCTCTACTCTACTCTGATCTACTATACCCTGCTCTACTCTGATTTACTCTACCCTGCTCTACTCTGATCTACTCTACTCTGATCTACTCTGATCTACTCTGAACTACCCTACTCTGCTCTACTCTACTCTGATCTACTCTACCCTGCTCTACTCTACTCTGATCTACTCTACCCTGATCTACTCTGATCTACTCTGCCCTGCTCTACTCTGATCTACTCTACCCTGCTCTACTCTGATCTACTCTACCCTGCTCTACTCTGATCTACTCTACTCTGATCTACTCTGCTCTACTCTACTCTGATCTACTCTGATCTACTCTACTCTACTCTGATCTACTCTGATCTACTCTGATCTACTCTACCCTGATCTACTCTGATCTACTCTGATCTACTCTACTCTGATCTACTCTGATCTACTCTGATCTACTCTGATCTACTCTACCCTGATCTACTCTACTCTACTCTGATCTACCCTGATCTACTCTGCTCTACTCTGATCTACTCTGATCTACTCTACTCTACTCTACTCTGCTCTGCTCTGATCTACTCTACCCGATTCTGATCCACTCTACTCTACTCTGATCTACTCTACTCTGATCTACTCTACTCTGCTCTGATCTACTCTACCCGACTCTACTCTACTCTACTCTACTCTACTCTGCTCTGATCTACTCTACCCGACTCTACTCTACTCTAATCTACTCTACTCTACCCGACTCTACTCTGATCTACTCTACTCTGATCTACTCTACCCGACTCTACTCTGATCTACTCTACTCTGCTCTACTCTGATCTACTCTACCCGACTCTACTCTGATCTACTCTACTCTGATCTACTCTACCCGACTCTACTCTGATCTACTCTACCCTGCTCTACTCTGATCTACTCTACCCGACTCTACTCTGCTCTAATCTACTCTACCCGACTCTACTCTGCTCTAATCTTCTCTACCCGACTCTACTCTGCTCTGATCTACTCTACCCGACTCTGCTCTGATCTACTCTACCCGACTCTGCTCTGATCTACTCTACCCGACTCTGCTCTGATCTACTCTACTCTAATCTACTCTACTGTGTTGTACTCAACTCTACCCTACCCTACTCTACTGTACTGTACTGTACTGTACTGTACTGTGCTGTGTTGTACTCAACTCTACTCTACTCTACTGTACTGTACTGTGCTGTGTTGTACTCAACTCTACCCTACCCTACTCTACTCTACTCTACTGTACATTACTGTACTGTGTTGTACTCAACTCTACTCTACTCTACTCTACTCTACTCTAATCTACTCTGCACTACTCTACTCTACTCTACTGCACTCTACTCTACTCTACTCTACTGTATGCTACTCTACTCGACCATACTCTACTGTACTGTACTCTACCCTACTCTACTCTACTCTACTCTACTGTACTCTACCCTACTCTACTCTACTGTACTCTACTGTACTCTACTCTACTCTACTGTACTCAACTCTACTCTACTCTACTGTACTATACTCTACTGTACTGTACTGTACTCTACTCTACTCTACTGTATGCTACTCTACTCGACCATACTCTACTGTACTGTACTCTACCCTACTCTACTCTACTCTACTCTACTGTACTCTACCCTACTCTACTGTACTCTACTCTACTGTACCCTACTCTACTCTACTGTACTCTACTCTACTCCATAAACCCTCCACCGGTGCAGGAGTAACAGTGTGCGTGTCTCCATCTCTGCCTGCGTTAGAAAATCGGTTATCGTAACAATAATTGTGGGAAAATGATGATCACCAGCCAGCTATGACATAGATGTGTTCTCAGTCCCAATCCTACTTTGGTATTACCAGAAAACATCCGGTTTCTATGGCTTCGTCCCAAATCACACCATATCCCCTATATAGTGCACTACTTTTGACCCTTTGGGCCTTGTAAGGGATACGGTGTTATTTGGAACATACCCTAAATTATGAACAAGCACATGACCTCACTCACTGCCATCCAGGCCAGCTCTGTCTCTGCCAGTGCTTCAGACCCTAACTGATCGGACTGAAGGATATTTTGCATTCCAACTAAAACAAATTATTTTATGTTCTGTTTGCACGCGATTGGACCTGGACTGTGGCAGCAGCTGGCGGGGAACAGAATAAAGAGTTGTGGGTTCACTTGAGAGTTAAGGTCAAGCAAGAGGTAGATGGAAGGAAAAGGCTCATTTGAGTGCAGCTCCGTGACTCTGGTCAGGGTGTCTGTGGACCGTAGCTGTAATTATGGAGGTTTAGTTCCTACTGTTCAGCTGCTCTCTATCAAGGTCCTTTATTGTGTTCACCTACGCTGGGGTTTGTTAGAGCCTTTCTGACTGGAGCTAGTTCCTGTTCTGGTTACCATAGAGACTGGTTAGAGCTTGGCTTCCTGACTGGAGCTAGTTCCTGTTCTGGTTACCATAGAGACTGGTTAGAGCCTGGCTTTCTGACTGGAGCTAGTTCCTGTTCTGGTTACCATAGAGACTGGTTAGAGCCTTTCTGACTGGAGCTAGTTCCTGTTCTGGTTACCATAGAGACTGGTTAGAGCCTGGCTTTCTGACTGGAGCTAGTTCCTGTTCTGGTTACCATAGAGACTGGTTAGAGCCTGGCTTTCTGACTGGAGCTAGTTCCTGTTCTGGTTACCATAGAGACTGGTTAGAGCCTGGCTTTCTGACTGGAGCTAGTTCCTGTTCTGGTTACCATAGAGACTGGTTAGAGCCTGGCTTTCTGACTGGAGCTAGTTCCTGTTCTGGTTACCATAGAGACTGGTTAGAGCCTGGCTTTCTGACTGGAGCTAGTTCCTGTTCTGGTTACCATAGAGACTGGTTAGAGCCTGGCTTTCTGACTGGAGCTAGTTCCTGTTCTGGTTACCATAGAGACTGGTTAGAGCCTGGAGCTAGTTCCTGTTCTGGTTACCATAGAGACTGGTTAGAGACTGGAGCTAGGCTTTAGAGACTAGACTGGTTAGAGTTCCTGTTCTGGTTACCATAGAGACTGGTTAGAGCCTGGCTTTCTGACTGGAGCTAGTTCCTGTTCTGGTTACCATAGAGACTGGTTAGAGCCTGGCTTTCTGACTGGAGCTAGTTCCTGTTCTGGTTACCATAGAGACTGGTTAAAGCCTGGCTTTCTGACTGGAGCTAGTTCCTGTTCTGGTTACCATAGAGACTGGTTAGAGCCTTGCTTTCTGACTGAAACTTGTTCCTGTTCTGGTTACCATAGAGACTGGTTAGACCCTGGCTTTCTGACTGGAGCTAGTTCCTGTTCTGGTTACCATAGAGACTGGTTAGAGCCTGGCTTTCTGACTGGAGCTAGTTCCTGTTCTGGTTACCATAGAGACTGGTTAGAGCTTGGCTTTCTGACTGGAGCTAGTTCCTGTTCTGGTTACCATAGAGACTGGTTAGAGCCTGGCTTTCTGACTGGAGCTAGTTCCTGTTCTGGTTACCATAGAGACTGGTTAGAGCCTGGCTTTCTGACTGGAGCTAGTTCCTGTTCTGGTTACCATAGAGACTGGTTAGAGCCTGGCTTTCTTACTGGAGCTAGTTCCTGTTCTGGTTACCATAGAGACTGGTTAGAGCCTGGCTTTCTGACTGGAGCTAGTTCCTGTTCGGGTTACCATAGAGACTGGTTAGAGCCTGGCTTTCTGACTGGAGCTAGTTCCTGTTCTGGTTACCATAGAGACTGGTTAGAGCCTGGCTTTCTGACTGGAGCTAGTTCCTGTTCTGGTTACCATAGAGACTGGTTAGAGCCTTTCTGATTGGAGCTAGTTCCTGTTCTGGTTACCATAGAGACTGGTTAGAGCCTGGCTTTCTGACTGGAGCTAGTTCCTGTTCTGGTTACCATAGAGACTGGTTAGAGCCTGGCTTTCTGACTGGAGCTAGTTCCTGTTCTGGTTACCATAGAGACTGATTAGAGCCTGGCTTTCTGACTGGAGCTAGTTCCTGTTCTGGTTACCATAGAGACTGGTTAGAGCCTGGCTTTCTGACTGGAACTTGTTCCTGTTCTGGTTACCATAGAGACTGGTTAGAGCCTGGCTTTCTGACTGGAGCTAGTTCCTGTTCTGGTTACCATAGAGACTGGTTAGAGCCTTGCTTTCTGACTGAAGCTAGTTCCTGTTCTGGTTACCATAGAGACTGGTTAGAGCTTAGCTTCCTGACTGGAGCTAGTTCCTGTTCTGGTTACCATAGAGACTGGTTAGAGCCTGGCTTTCTGACTGGAGCTAGTTCCTGTTCTGGTTACCATAGAGACGAGTTAGAGCCTTTCTGACTGGAGCTAGTTCCTGTTCTGGTTACCATAGAGACTGGTTAGAGCCTGGCTTTCTGACTGGAGCTAGTTCCTGTTCTGGTTACCATAGAGACGAGTTAGAGCCTTTCTGACTGGAGCTAGTTCCTGTTCTGGTTACCATAGAGACTGGTTAGAGCCTTTCTGACTGGAGCTAGTTCCTGTTCTGGTTACCATAGAGACTGGCTAGAGCCTTTCAGCCCAGGGCTGTGTTATCATCAGTGTTAATGGCCCAGGGCTGAGTAGTCATCAGTGGTAATGATCTAGGGCTGAGTGGTCAACAGTGGTAATGACCCAGGGCTGAGTGGTCAACAGTGTTAATGATCTAGGGCTGAGTGGTCAACAGTGTTAAGGACCCAGGGCTGAGTGACCATCATTGTTAATGACCCAGGGCTGAGTGACCATCAGTGTTAATGACCCAGCTGAGTGACCATCATTGTTAATGACCCAGGGCTGAATGGTCATAAGTGTTAATGACCCAGGGCTGAGGAACAAACCATGGGCCCACCCCCTCCCCTCTCCCTGTGACAGCGGAACAAGCACCAGCCGTGCTATATTAATCAGCTGTCAAGAGAGTAAATAAGAGTTCGATTTGATGTTAATGTAGAAGAGGGGAGGAGAGAGAGAGAGAGAGAGAGAGAGATATTAGAGATATAAGATATTGTTTTCTCTCGGTGGTGAGGAGCATCGTTCGGGCAGGTCAGGAGGCACTCGAGGCCTGGAGTGGCGGAATCTGCTGATGTAATAACCTTGTTCCGTGGAGGAGAGGAAAAATGCTGAGAGAAGGAACAAGAGAGGGAGAGAGAGAGAGAGAGAGAGGGAGAGAAGGAACAAGAGAGGGAGAGAAGGAGAAGATGCTTTTATAGAATATTTACTGTGCCTTTATTGTCCAGTCTTCAGTCTTTATATCCCCAGTTGATCTATATTATATGACAGGTCTTTGTGTGAATGAAGATGCTGACTGTGGGGTCCCCCTGCACCCTATTCCCTATATAGTGCACTACTCTAGAGCTCTATCCCCTATATAGTGCACTACTCTAGAGCCCTATTCCCTATATAGTGCACTACTCTAGAGCCCTATTCCCTATATAGTGCACTACTCTAGAGCCCTATTCCCTATATAACATGTTGTCCCCTATGGGCCCTGGTCAAAAGGAGTGAAAGATAATAAGGCTCTAGAGTAGTGCACTATATAGGGAATAGGGCTCTAGAGTAGTGCACTATATAGGGAATAGGGCTCTAGAGTAGTGCACTATATAAGGAATAGGGCTCTAAAGTAGTGCACTATATAGGGAATAGGGCTCTAAAGTAGTGCACTATATAGGAAATAGGGCTCTAGAGTAGTGCACTATATTTAGAATAGGGCTCTAAAGCAGTGCACTATATAGAGAATAGGGCTCTAAAGTAGTGCACTATATAGGGAATAGGGCTCTAGAGTAGTGCACTAAATAGGGGATAGGGCTCTAGAGTAGTGCACTATATAGGGGATAGGGCTCTAGAGTAGTGCACTATATAGGGAATAGGGCTCTAGAGTAGTGCACTATATAGGGAATAAGGTGCCATTTGAGGGTCAAACTGAGTCTTTATGGTGCTTTCTTCATCTTCAGTGCTCTGTAGCCCAGATGTGTCCTATCTAAACAGTTTACACTGGTGGACACCCACTGACAACACTCTGTACACCTGGGTTGCATCCGGAATCGCACCCTATTCCCTATGTAGTGCACTACTTTTGACCAGGGCCCATCGTACTGGGGTCCAAAGTAGTGCACTATATAGGGAGTATGTTGCCATTTTGGGACGCAACCACCTCTCTCTACAGCTACATCAGACCAGTGTAATTCTATTCTCTCTGTGCTGGCAGCCTTGTAACTAACATACAGTCCCACAGCCTCATGGTTAACCCTTCCAGAGGAGACTGCTAGTAGCGAATATGATACATGTTGGACAAGTTTGGGATGTTCATATGACCTACTACCAGTCTTCTCTGGAAGTGTTAACCATGGGGCTGTGTGACTGTGCGTTAGTTACGGGGCTGTGTGACTTCTGCGTTAGTTACGGGGCTGTGTGACTGTGCGTTAGTTACGGGGCTGTGTGACTGTGCGTTAGTTACGGGGCTGTGTGACTGTGCGTTAGTTACGGGGCTGTGTGACTGTGCGTTAGTTACGGGGCTGTGTGACTGTGCGTTAGTTACGGGGCTGTGTGACTGTGCGTTAGTTACGAGGCTGTGTGACTGTGCGTTAGTTACGGGGCTGTGTGACTGTGCGTTAGTTACAGGGCTGTGTGACTGTGCGTTAGTTACGGGGCTGTGTGACTGTGCGTTAGTTACGGGGCTGTGTGACTGTGCGTTAGTTACGGGGCTGTGTGACTGTGCGTTAGTCACGGGGCTGTGTGACTGTGCGTTAGTTACGGGGCTGTGTGACTGTGCGTTAGTCACGGGGCTGTGTGACTGCGTTAGTTACGGGGCTGTGTGACTGCGTTAGTTACGGGGCTGTGTGACTGTGCGTTAGTTACGGGGCTGAGTGACTGTGCGTTAGTTACGGGGCTGTGTGACTGTGCGTTAGTTACGGGGCTGTGTGACTGTGCGTTAGTTACGGGGCTGTGTGACTGCGTTAGTTACGGGGCTGTGTGACTGTGCGTTAGTTACGGGGCTGTGTGACTGTGCGTTAGTCACGGGGCTGTGTGACTGTGCGTTAGTTACGGGGCTGTGTGACTGTGCGTTAGTCACGGGGCTGTGTGACTGTGCATTAGTTACGGGGCTGTGTGACTGTGCGTTAGTCACGGGGCTGTGTGACTGTGCGTTAGTTACAAGGCTGTAGATGTATGTAGCCGTAGAGAGAGGCGGCTACGTCCCAAAATGGCAACATACAGTGTGCAATATTATAATGTATTTTTCCTGAGCCCCTAAATGTGTTGTATGTGTTTTAGATTCTTGCGTGTGTTGAGAGGGTGGTGTGTGTTGACCCCTATGCCCAGTTGGGTGAGCTGATTTGGGGTTGATTCTCTGTCATGCAACCCCTGGAGCCTGGCCACCCTGACCATATGACAGCCATTATTTCCCTGGCCCCCTAGTCAATGTGTGTGGGGCTGGGGAGAAGATAGAGAGATAAATCTAGGCCTGGGTTCAAATACTATTCTATATATATATATATATATATATATATATATATATATATATATATATATATATATATATATATATATATATATATCTGTTTGCTCCAGTGTGCTTGGAGTGACAGGTGGGTGGGGGTTTGTACTTTTGGGACTTCTCTATTGGTTCCCTGGCACCAGGCAAGCTCAATCAAGCCCAGATAAAGTATTTTAGATAATCTTTTTTTCTCTCCATACTATTTGAACCCCGGACTGGATCATTCCCTGAGTTGAAACGTTGCTAATTGCAGTCAGGTTCTGCCAACAACACAACATCAACAACGGTCATGTGACCAGAGGCTTTGTTCCAGCTGCTGTGCTTCTGCCCCCCCCCCCCCCGTGTCACGTTCTTCCAGGAAGGTTGTTTACTCACTAAAACACCATATCGTGTTCGTCACATAAAACCAGATACGCATTCATTCTAGTCTCTGTGGCCTTACGTTCGAGTCATTTAGCAAACACCCTTTTGTCCCGAACGACTTACAGTTCTTGCATTCAACTTAAGGAAGTTAGGTGGGACAACCACATGTCAGAGTTAAACATTCCTCAATAGAGCAGCTATGTGAACGGTTCATGTCCAACAGACTGATGAGCAGTGGAAACGTTATCCTTTGATCTGCTCTAGGCTACTGATGGTGATCAGAGGGTGTTGTACAGTAACATCTGTCTTCTCACACCGCTGGAGGTGTGGTTATTCTGTCTTCTCACACCGCTGGAGGTGTGGTTATTGTGTCTTCTCATACCGCTGGAGGTGTGGTTATTCTGTCTTCTCACACCGCTGGAGGTGTGGTTATTCTGTCTTCTCACACCGCTGGAGGTGTGGTTATTGTGTCTTCTCACACCGCTGGAGGTGTGGTTATTGTGTCTTCTCACACCGCTGGAGGTGTGTTTATTGTGTCTTCTCACACCGCTGGAGGTGTGGTTATTGTGTCTTCTCACACCGCTGGAGGTGTGTTTATTGTGTCTTCTCACACCGCTGGAGGTGTGGTTATTGTGTCTTCTCACACCGCTGGAGGTGTGGTTATTCTGTCTTCTCACACCGCTGGAGGTGTGGTTATTGTGTCTTCTCACACCGCTGGAGGTGTGGTTATTCTGTCTTCTCACACTGCTGGAGGTGTGGTTATTCTGTCTTCTCACACCGCTGGAGGTGTGGTTATTCTGTCTTCTCACACCGCTGGAGGTGTGGTTATTCTGTCTTCTCACACCGCTGGAGGTGTGGTTATTCTGTCTTCTCACACCACTGGAGGTGTGGTTATTCTGTCTTCTCACACCACTGGAGGTGTGGTTATTCTGTCTTCTCACACCGCTGGAGGTGTGGTTATTCTGTCTTCTCACACTTCTGGAGGTGTGGTTATTCTGTCTTCTCACACCGCTGGAGGTGTGGTTATTCTGTCTTCTCACACTTCTGGAGGTGTGGTTATTCTGTCTTCTCACACCGCTGGAGGTGTGGTTATTCTGTCTTCTCACACTTCTGGAGGTGTGGTTATTCTGTCTTCTCACACCGCTGGAGGTGTGGTTATTGTGTCTTCTCACTCCGCTGGAGGTGTGGTTATTCTGTCTTCTCACACCGCTGGAGGTGTGGTTATTCTGTCTTCTCACACCGCTGGAGGTGTGGTTATTCTGTCTTCTCACACCACTGGAGGTGTGGTTATTCTGTCTTCTCACACTGCTGGAGGCGTGGTTATTGTGTCTTCTCACACCGCTGGAGGTGTGGTTATTCTGTCTTCTCTCACCGCTGGAGGTGTGGTTTTTCTGTCTTCTCACACCGCTGGAGGTGTGGTTATTGTGTCTTCTCACACCGCTGGAGGTGTGGTTATTCTGTCTTCTCACACCGCTGGAGGTGTGGTTATCGTGTCTTCTCACACCGCTGGAGGTGTGGTTATTCTATCTTCTCACACTTCTGGAGGTGTGGTTATTCTGTCTTCTCACACTGCTGGAGGTGTGGTTATTCTTTCTTCTCACACCGCTGGAGGTGTGGTTATTGTGTCTTCTCACACCTCTGGAGGTGTGGTTATTGTGTCTTCTCACACCGCTGGAGGTGTGGTTATTGTGTCTTCTCACACTTCTGGAGGTGTGGTTATCGTGTCTTCTCACACCGCTGGAGGTGTGGTTATTCTGTCTTCTCACACAGCTGGAGGTGTGGTTATTGTGTCTTCTCACACCGCTGGAGGTGTGGTTATTGTGTCTTCTCACACTTCTGGAGGTGTGGTTATTGTGTCTTCTCACACCGCTGGAGGTGTGGTTATTCTGTCTTCTCACACTTCTGGAGGTGTGGTTATTGTGGTCATTCCCTGACAAGACAACCCACGGTCTGCTGTGGGTTCATGCTTACTTAGTGACATCCTACAAGTGATAATCTGTCATGTCCTTTCGGCTGTTTGAGTTGTACCTTTTATCCTCAAACAGGACATGACACGGTATAAACAACAGTTGCTCTGTTCTCTGTGTGTTTTGATGCCACTAGGCAGCCATGATGGGTCTGTGTTCTACAAATGCAGCTGAGGCCAAATAAAAGCTGCTTATCACCAATCAGTGTTGGTCCTCTTGAGGTGTCCCATCTATCACTGTGGCGAGGGGAAGTAGGAGACAGAGGGAAAGGGAGAAAAACACCACAGCCTGAAAGGACTGATGGATTAAAGCACTAATTGGGGAAAAACCTTAAAGTCGCTCAGATTGAAAACCACACAGAATGAACACAGGGATAATCTCCTTCTGGTTTCAGACGGAGAGTCCAGGCAAACTGAAAGCTCAATACTTTGTCTCCATTCCAAATGGCACCACATTCCCTATGTGGTGCACTACTTTGTCTCCATTCCAAATGGCACCACATTCCCTATGTGGTGCACTACTTTGTCTCCATTCCAAATGGCACCACATTCCCTATGTGGTGCACTACTTTGTCTCCATTCCAAATGGCACCACATTCCCTATGTGGTGCACTACTTTGTCTCCATTCCAAATGGCACCACATTCCCTATGTGGTGCACTACTTTGTCTCCATTCCAAATGGCACCACATTCCCTATGTGGTGCACTACTTTGTCTCCATTCCATATGGCACCATATTCCCTATGTGGTGCACTACTTTGTCTCCATTCCATATGGCACCATATTCCCTATGTGGTGCACTACTTTGTCTCCATTCCAAATGGCACCATATTCCCTATGTGGTGCACTACTTTGTCTCCATTCCAAATGGCACCATATTCCCTATGTGGTGCACTACTTTGTCTCCATTCCATATGGCACCATATTCCCTATGTGGTGCACTACTTTGTCTCCATTCCATATGGCACCATATTCCCTATGTGGTGCACTACTTTGTCTCCATTCCATATGGCACCATATTCCCTATGTGGTGCACTACTTTGTCTCCATTCCAAATGGCACCATATTCCCTATGTGGTGCACTACTTTGTCTCCATTCCAAATGGCACCACATTCCCTATGTGGTGCACTACTTTGTCTCCATTCCAAATGGCACCATATTCCCTATGTGGTGCACTACTTTGTCTCCATTCCAATTGGCACCATATTCCCTATGTGGTGCACTACTTTGTCTCCATTCCATATGGCACCATATTCTCTATGTGGTGCACTACTTTGTCTCCATTCCAAATGGCACCACATTACCTATGTGGTGCACTACTTTGTCTCCATTCCATATGGCACCATATTCCCTATGTGGTGCACTACTTTGTCTCCATTCCAATTGGCACCATATTCCCTATGTGGTGCACTACTTTGTCTCCATTCCAAATGGCACCATATTCCCTATGTGGTGCACTACTTTGTCTCCATTCCAAATGGCACCATATTCCCTATGTGGTGCACTACTTTGTCTCCATTCCAAATGGCACCATATTCCCTATGTGGTGCACTACTTTGTATCCATTCCATATGGCACCACATTCCCTATGTGGTGCACTACTTTGTCTCCATTCCAAATGGCACCACATTTCCTATGTGGTGCACTACTTTGTCTCCATTCCATATGGCACCACATTCCCTATGTGGTGCACTACTTTGTCTCCATTCCAAATGGCACCACATTCCCTATGTGGTGCACTACTTTGTCTCCATTCCAAATGGCACCACATTCCCTATGTGGTGCACTACTTTGTCTCCATTCCATATGGCACCATATTCCCTATGTGGTGCACTACTTTGTCTCCATTCCAAATGGCACCACATTCCCTATGTGGTGCACTACTTTGTCTCCATTCCATATGGCACCACATTCCCTATGTGGTGCACTACTTTGTCTCCATTCCAAATGGCACCACATTCCCTATGTGGTGCACTACTTTGTCTCCATTCCATATGGCACCACATTCCCTATGTGGTGCACTACTTTGTCTCCATTCCAAATGGCACCACATTCCCTATGTGGTGCACTACTTTGTCTCCATTCCATATGGCACCACATTCCCTATGTGGTGCACTACTTTGTCTCCATTCCATATGGCACCATATTCCCTATGTGGTGCACTACTTTGTCTCCATTCCATATGGCACCATATTCCCTATGTGGTGCACTACTTTGTCTCCATTCCAAATGGCACCATATTCCCTATGTGGTGCACTACTTTGTCTCTCTCCATTCCAAATGGCACCATATTCCCTATGTGGTGCACTACTTTGTCTCCATTCCATATGGCACCACATTCCCTATGTGGTGCACTACTTTGTCTCCATTCCAAATGGCACCATATTCCCTATGTGGTGCACTACTTTGTCTCCATTCCAAATGGCACCACATTCCCTATGTGGTGCACTACTTTGTCTCCATTCCATATGGCACCATATTCCCTATGTGGTGCACTACTTTGTCTCCATTCCAAATGGCACCACATTCCCTATGTGGTGCACTACTTTGGACCAGAACCTTATGGGTCTTGGTAAAAAGTGGGGCACTATGAAGGGAATAGTGTGCCATGTGGAATTACAGTCCTCGTTGTAACAACTACAACAGTCATGCGTTTTAAGTGCCTAATTCCTTTAGAAAGAGTGGTATGGGTCCTTACTTACTTCTCCTGAGTGTTGTAGGCAGACGACTAAGGGATTAGTTCTGACATTTCTTTATTTTTTATATTTTTTTTAAATATTTGTGAACTTTTTTTGGACATTTGACTGCGTTGTAAGGAGCTAGTGACATAAGTATTTCACTGTACCTGCTATAACGTCTGCTAAACTGTGCATGTGACCAAATAAACCTCTATTTTATTTGGGAAATAATTGTGTAGGTAGCCAACATCTTAATTCGATTCTTGGACTTGGAATTACAATGTGATGAATCAATTAATTATTTGAAATTACTTTGAGCCCCAAATACATTATCTGGGTTCACATCCTAAATCGCACACTATTCCCTATATAGTGCACTTCTTTTCACCAGAGCCCCTTGTGCCCTGGTCAACAGTAGTGCACTATAAAGGGAATAGTTTGCCATTTGGGACACGACCAAGGAGAAGAAGAATGTAATTTGCAGCAAGGTGATAGGATGTAGGTAATGGGACTGTGTCTCCCCTGTATGCAGTGTAAAACGGGCCTGGCTGCTTTCAAGGTGCCCTTCATGTTCACAGAGGCAGAGTTGACCTGAGAAGATGGAGGATAGGCAAATCAATAATAAGTCAAGATAAGTCAAATCCCTAATGGCTCCTTATTACCTATATAGTGCACAAGTTTTGACCAGGACCCATAGGGCTTAGGTGAAAAGTAGTGCACTATTTAGGGAATAGGTGCCATTTGGGACATGTCTGCTTAGAAACTGTCTGGATAATGTATCATAAAGTCTTTAGGTGGAAGTAATGGTTGCAGGAATGTTAGGTTTGGTTGGCAACTCAGAATTAGTTGTCCTGACAAAGGTTGCTGTTCCATCTCAGGTCAGTAATGAATGATGTCTTTCTGTTATTTAAATGTTCTACCTTCCCATCACTCTCTCTCTCTCTCTACCTCTCTCTCTCTCTCTTTCTCTCTCTCTACCTCTCTCTTTCTCTCTCTCTCACTCTCTCTCTCTCTACCTCTCTCTCTCTCTCTCTCTACCTCTCTCTCTCTCTCTCTCTCTCTCTCTCTCTGTCTCTCTCTCTCTCTACCTCTCTCTCTCTCTGTCTCTCGCTCGCTCTCTCGGTCTCAGTCTCTCTCTCTGTCTCTCTTTCTCTCTCTCTTTCTCTCTCTCTCTCTCTCTCTCTCTCTCTGTCTCTCTCTCTCTCTACCTCTCTCTCTCTCTGTCTCTCGCTCGCTCTCTCGGTCTCTGTCTCTCTCTCTGTCTCTCTTTCTCTCTCTCTGTCTCTCTCTCTGTCTCTCTTTCTCTCTCTCTTTCTCTCTCTCTGTCTCTCTCTCTCTCTCTCTCTCTCTCTCTCTGTCTCTCTCTCTCTCTCTCTCTCTCACTTCCTATTACATCCACCCCTCTCCTTCTCACTCTAATTCTCATTTTCTCTCTAGTGACAGAATATTTTTGGTCTCTGCATAATTTCCCCCTGAACCGTCAATGAGGCAGGCAAGCAGACAGGCAGGAAGTGGAACGCGTCTAAATGGAACAGAGGAGGAAGAAGACAGACCCATGAATGCATTGACACCGAACAGAAAATAAACCAGCTTTGAGTCCCAAATGGCACCTTAATCATTATATAGTGCACTACTTTGGACTTCGCTCTGGTCAAAAGTAGTGTACTATATAAGGAATCGGCTCCATTTGGGATGCAAACCTTGTCTGTCAGTTATAGCTGGGCTATTGAGATGCAGAAAAACAAACAAAGCTTAGGCTTGTCAGAGACATTGTTTAAAACTCCTCAGAGAAGAAAGCTTTGTTCTTCTCTCTCTATCTCTCCCTCTCCCCTCTCTCTCTCTCTCTCTCTCTCTCTCTCTCTCTCTCTCTCTCTCTCTTCCTCTCTCTCTCTCTCTCTCTATCTCTCTTCCTCCCTCTCTCTTCCTCTCTCTCTCCCTCTCTCTTCCTCTCTCTCTCTCTTCCTCTCTCTCTCTTCCTCCCACTCACAGGCTACAAACCTAAATCTTAGAGATGGGAATGATGCTTAGTGCTGAGCACCTTAAAATGGGTGCCAAGCAAAAAAAACATTGATTGCAAATTTTAACAAACCATCCAACTCTATATACAAAGACGACTTTAAACAATTTTCACTGAAAATGTCACAAAAACACAACTAACCACGAGGCTACCTGTCGCCCCAGTTACTATAACCTACTTCCTACTTCCCTACCTACTACTTATTACTTGCTACTTCCTACTTCCTACTTGCTTGTTTACTTGAAGAACAGTGAGGATGTAAAGTTTCATAACAGAATTACAGTCAAATCTTTTACGTGACTTAAGTTTTCCAAAATCGCTTAAATATCTATTCTGAATTAAGATTCAAAGGTGTCTGCAGAAAGAATCAGCTATGACATGACACCTTGAGTTAGAAAAATATCCATCTAGCTTGGTTGTTGAAGAGGATTAACACCGTAACACAATGACGTTAACAGAAAGACATAATTTCTCCCTGATCTGTACTATACAGGAATACATCGTGATGGGTGTGTGATGTATTCATGGTGATTTATCCCCCTGCCCAAAACAAGACCACATTTGGTTGGTACGAATCAACCCAAATCTGAACCAATCATCAACATCTACATGTTTCACAAGATCACAAGACAGCACAGTAGAGTCCAGTAGAGTCCAGAAGAGTCCAGAAGAGTCCAGAAGAGTCCAGTAGAGTCCAGTAGAGTCCAGTAGAGTCCAGAAGAGTCCAGAAGAGTCCAGTAGAGTCCAGTAGAATCCAGTAAAGTCCAGTAAAGTCCAGAAGAGTCCAGTAGAGTCCAGTATAGTCCAGAAGAGTCCAGAAGAGTCCAGTAGAATCCAGTAGAGTCCAGTAAAGTCCAGAAGAGTCCAGTAGAGTCCAGTAGAGTCCAGAAGAGTCCAGTAGAGTCCAGTAGAGTCCAGTAGAGTCCAGTAGAGTCCAGTAGAATCCAGAAGAGTCCAGAAGAGTCCAGTAGAGTCCAGTAGAGTCCAGTAGAGTCCAGAAGAGTCCAGTAGAGTCCAGAAGAGTCCAGTAAAGTCCAGAAGAGTCCAGTAGAGTCCAGAAGAGTCCAGTAGAGTCCAGTAGAGTCCAGAAGAGTCCAGTAGAATCCAGTAGAGTCCAGTAAAGTCCAGAAGAGTCCAGTAGAGTCCAGTAGAGTCCAGAAGAGTCCAGTAGAGTCCAGTAGAGTCCAGAAGAGTCCAGTAGAGTCCAGTAGAGTCCAGAAGAATCCAGTAGAGTCCAGTAGAGTCCAGTATAATCCAGAAGAGTCCAGAAGAGTCCAGTAGAGTCCAGTAGAGTCCAGAAGAGTCCAGTAGAATCCAGTAGAGTCCAGTAGAGTCCAGTAGAATCCAGAAGAGTCCAGAAGAGTCCAGTAGAGTCCAGTAGAGTCCAGTAGAGTCCAGAAGAGTCCAGTAGAGTCCAGTAGAGTCCAGAAGAGTCCAGTAGAGTCCAGAAGAGTCCAGTAGAGTCCAGTAGAGTCCAGAAGAGTCCAGTAGAATCCAGTAGAGTCCAGAAGAGTCCAGTAGAGTCCAGTAGAGTCCAGAAGAGTCCAGTAGAGTCCAGTAGAGTCCAGTAGAGTCCAGAAGAGTCCAGTAGAATCCAGTAGAGTCCAGTAGAGTCCAGTATAATCCAGAAGAGTCCAGAAGAGTCCAGTAGAGTCCAGTAGAGTCCAGTAGAGTCCAGAAGAGTCCAGTAGAGTCCAGAAGAGTCCAGTAAAGTCCAGAAGAGTCCAGAAGAGTCCAGTAGAGTCCAGTAGAGTCCAGAAGAGTCCAGTAGAATTCAGTAGAGTCCAGTAGAGTCCAGTAGAGTCCAGTAGAGTCCAGAAGAGTCCAGTAGAGTCCAGTAGAGTCCAGAAGAGTCCAGTAGAATCCAGTAGAGTCCAGTAGAGTCCAGTAGAATCCAGAAGAGTCCAGTAACGTCCAGTAGAGTCCAGTAAAGGCATCTAAACCAAGGAATCGTGGCAGTAGTGGAGGAATTCAGAATCGGATGAAAAAACAGTCCTCCAGAACACCTCTCCCATGTATTATTCATGGCCATGTACAAAGCATAAGGAATACGACTGATGAGCTTGTAATCAACACCTCTCAGAGTACCGACAATCCTCCTCGATCTGTCTATCTGAGACCTGGCTTACGGAACAGGATCCCGACTCCGTTGTGGATCTGCATGGCTACACAATCTTTAAAATGGACCGAAACATCAACTCTGGTAAGAGAAAAGGTTGTGGAATTCGGCCCATGGTATAACTAAGCACCAGGTCTGTACTAAAGACGTTGACCTCCTTGCTCTGAACCTACAGCCATACTAGCTGTCACGGGAAATAAATCAGCTCCAACTATTTATTGTTTACATCGCCCCCCCCCTCCGCTGACACCAAAACAGCTGCCGTCTTGATTTATGACCTTGTATCCCAGGCTGAGACAGAGTCACCTGAAGCAGGAAGACTGATCCTGGGAGACTTTAACATGTGCAATCTATCTGAACATTTAGCATCATATCAGCAAAATGTTACATGTCCTCCTGAAATGAAGCCTGTCTGGTCCTCTGTTATGGTAACATCCCAGGCCTGTCTGGTCCTCTGTTAAAAACATCTCAGGTGAAGCCTGTCTGGTCCTCTGTTAAAAACATCCCAGGTGAAGCCTGTCTGGTCCTCTGTTATGGTAACATCCCAGGCCTGTCTGGTCCTCTGTTAAAAACATCCCAGGTGAAGCCTGTCTGGTCCTCTGTTAAAAACATCCCAGGTGAAGCCTGTCTGGTCCTCTGTTATGGTAACATCCCAGGTGAAGCCTGTCTGGTCCTCTGTTATGGTAACATCCCAGGTGAAGCCTGTCTGGTCCTCTGTTAAAAACATCCCAGGTGAAGCCTGTCTGGTCCTCTGTTATGGTAACATCCCAGGTGAAGCCTGTCTGGTCCTCTGTTAAGGAAACATCCCAGGTGAAGCCTGTCTGGTCGTCTGTTATGGTAACATCTCAGGTGAACTCAGGTGAGGTCTGGAAGAAAGTCAACATCTTGTCCAATAATAAACTGTGGGTTTATGGGTAAATCGGGAATTAAAACAGCTCCTCATCCAACAGAAAAGAGTGTTAAAATCAGGTTGCTGTAAAGACGAAAGCAAACTTTAAATGAGTTCACCTTTATTTAATCAGGTGGGCCAGTTGAGAACAAGTTCTCATTTACTCATTTGAGACCTGGCCAAGATAAAGCAAAGCAGTGCGACAAAAACAACACAGAGTTACACATTAACAAACGTACAGTCAATAACACAATAGAACAACATCTATATACAGTGTATTCAGAGGCAACTCAAAAACAAGATGGAGGAGTGCAAGTCAGCATACAAAGACACATTAGACAACCTTTTCAAGAACAAGGCCAGTAGGACAGTCTTACAAGGTTCACAAACCATCACAGGCCACAAACCATCACAGGCCACAAACCATCACAGGCTACAAACCATCACAGGCTACAAACCATCACAGGCTACAAACCATCACAGGCTACAAACCATCACAGGGTACAAACCATCACAGGCTACAAACCATCACAGGCCACAAACCATCACAGGCTACAAACCATCACAGGCTACAAACCATCACAGGCTACAAACCAAAGAGACATTGTATGACCGTCAAATGACCTTTGCTTTTGCAAATGGTTTGAACAGTTTCTATTGTCGGTTTGACATGTGTGATTTTACATCACAGCAGGAAGTGGCCTTGGACAGTATAGACAGCATGCCAGCTGTTGATATACAGATCTCTGTGAATGACGTCAAGCAATACTTTTAACGTGTCAACCCAGGACCATCATATGGTCCAGACGGCGTAAGCAGCGAGGCACTTCAGGCATGTGCAGACCAGCTGGCATCACCGTACCAGAAGCTGTTCCAGCTGTCACCGAACACTGGGATAATTCCAGTCTTATACAAGAAGTTGCTGATTGTCCCAGTACCTAAAAACAAAGAGACAATAGAAAAGAAGAATGTAGACCAGGGGGCGGGAAACTCCAGTCCTCCAGAGGGTCTGATTGGTGTCACCCCCCCCCCCCCGTCCCCGTCCCCGTCCCCCGTCCCGTCCCCCGTCCCCCGTCCCGTCCCCCGTCCCGAGCAAACACAGCTGATTAATCACATTGTGTTCTAAACTGAAGATCATGAATAGGTGATTATTGGAGTCAGGTGTGTTAGCTGGGTGCTGGGGCAAAACTGTGACAACAATCAGGCCCCTGAGGACTGGAATTACCCCCCATTATGTAGCCCTGACATCTGTAGCCCTGACATCTTTAGCCCTGACATCTGTAGTCCACCCTGCAGTGTGGTATGTTTCCCTGTAGCCCTGACATCTGTAGTCCTGACATCTGTAGTCCTGACATCTGTAGTCCACCCTGCAGTGTGGTATGTTTCCCTGTAGCCCTGACATCTGTAGTCCTGAAATCTGTAGTCCTGACATCTGTAGTCCTGACATCTGTAGTCCACCCTGCAGGGTGGTATGTTTCCCTGTAGTCCTGACATCTGTAGTCCTGACATCTGTAGTCCTGACATCTGTAGTCCCGACATCTGTAGTCCTGACATCTGTAGTCCTGACATCTGTAGTCCTGACATCTGTAGTCCACCCTGCAGGGTGGTATGTTTCCCTGTAGCCCTGACATCTGTAGTCCTGACATCTGTAGTCCACCCGCTGTCTCCTTAGTTTTCCTCCCCACATTCTCTCTGTCTGTCTCTCTCTCTCTCTCTCTCTCTCTCTCTCTCTCTCTCTCTCTCTCTCTGTCTCTCTCGCTCTGTCTCTCTCTCTCTCTCTCTCTCTCTCTCTCTCTCTCTCTCTGTCTCTCTCTACCCCCCCCCTCTCTCTCTATCCCCCCTCTCTCTCTCTACCCCCCCCTCTCTCTCTATCCCCCCTCTCTCTCTCTGTCTCTCTGTCTCTCTGTCTCTCTGTCTCTCTTTCTCTCTGTCTCTCTCTCTCTCTGGTCATACGTAGATAATCAGATATGGATTGACTTGTACATGTATTTGGTTGGTTTACTGTGTTGGTGTAACTGTCATATTGGTGTTTTATATATGAATAGAGGTGTATCTGTTCTCAGGGGTTGTAGTTGCTTTGTGAGCTGAGCATGTATATGGTTGTTATGTTGGTCTTTTCTTTCTAGAAGGTTTTTACTGTAAAGAGGTATCAGTATTCCAATGTTTTTCCATTCAGTACATTTACAGGCGTTTGTATAATGCCTTTTCATACGACCTCACTAACTTCTGTCCCAAGGTGCAGTATACACTGTGTCCTCACACCTTACTGGTTAACACAGTCCAGAAAACATGCCTTTCTCATGAAATATACAAGGCCTTGCTCTCTATCCTATTTCATTTCATGCAAATGGCTGAAAATGTAAACAACATGTGATCCTGTTTTTGTCCAGGGTTGTTGTTGAACTGGTGTGACCTGGGGGTTAAAACCAGTTCGCCTTTTAATCTAGAACATGCCAGAGAGTGTTCGTTGACTTTATACTTCAAAAGGCGTTGAATTATGCATAACCTCGTGTTGAGTCCAACCCATTAAGAAAGAACCTATTATGCGGTTGAAATGGCTCCCTGTTCCCTATATAGTGCACTACGTTTGACCAGAGCCCTATTCCCTATATAGTGCACTACGTTTGACCAGAGCCCTATTCCCTATATAGTGCACTACTTTAGACTATTCCCTATATAGTGCACTACTTTAGACCAGAGCCCTATTCCCTATATAGTGCACTACTTTAGACTATTCCCTATATAGTGCACTACTTTAGACCAGAGCCCTATTCCCTATATAGTGCACTACTTTAGACCAGAGCCCTATTCCCTATATAGTGCACTACGTTTGACCATAGCCCTATTCCCTATATAGTGCACTACGTTTGACCAGAGCCCTATTCCCTATATAGTGCACTACGTTTGACCAGAGCCCTATTCCCTATATAGTGCACTACTTTAGACCAGAGCCCTATTCCCTATATAGTGCACTACGTTTGACCAGAGCCCTATTCCCTATATAGTGCACTACGTTTGACCAGAGCCCTATTCCCTATATAGTGCACTACGTTTGACCAGAGCCCCATGGACCCCAGTGCATTATATAGGGAATAGGGCTCCATCTGGGACTCACCATACCCCATTAAAATAGAAGACCTATTCATTAGTCTAGCTAGTATGCCATACGTTACCTGTTTGACAGGCAGGCTACTCAGGGTAAAAGTTGCTCTTTGCCACAGATCTAGGATCAGGTTATAACCCTCCAATCCAAATATAGATTATTTGATAAGGGGAAATGCTTATCTGACTTTAGATCAGTGACTATCTGACGGTTTGTTTGACGTTAGCGCCTCATTCTCGTGGAGTTTTTACTTGCGTCTGGTGATGGAACACTGGCCCCTACTGGTAGGAGGTTGAACAGACCGTGTCGCCCAACGGGTCAGAAGCAGCAGGTGGACCATCGAACACCGGCCACCATTGTCTGTTCATTTCCTGTCTGTTTTACATGTTTAATTGGACCATCGAACATCGGCCACCATTGTCTGTTCATTTCCCGTCTATTTTACATGTTTAATTGGACCATCGAACATCGGCCACCATTTTCTGTTAATTTCCCGTCTGTTCTACTTGTTGAATGGCCACCGTTCATCTTCACGCAGCAGGTGATTGTCCTTTAGGGTATAAGGCTACATTAAAGCTTGTGCCAGACAGACTAGCCTGTAGGGCTTAATAAACAGTCACTCTGTTTCATTGTTGTTGTCCCCCCCCCTCCCCTGCTGATTCAACACTGTAGCTTACTGTCTAATAAATTGGCTTAGCGCTGCCTTCCTTAACTGCGGTGTTGCATGTATATCGCTGCCTGGGGAGAGACCATTAAAAATGTAAATGAATTTATATGACGTGAAATAAAAACCTTGCTGGTGACATTGAGACCTCTTAAGTGCCATAAAGTTAAACACTGGAATGGGCGTGTCTCAAATGGGCCCTATTCCGTTTCTAGGGCCCTGCTTCTGACCGGGGACCATTTGAGCTCATTAAGTGGGGATGTACCTCTATATGGGAACAGTGAGGCATTTCTCTCTCTCTCTCTCTCTCTCTGTGTGTGTGTGTGTGTGTTTTCATGGCTGTCTGTCAGTGTCTGTCTGTATAAGCACTCTGAATAGAATGATCTTTCTGCAGGTGAAAGTCAGTTTGGCTCAACTCAGTGGAAAACTTATTATTATTATTATTCTCTATACATCTATAGTACACTACTACAGTAGTGCACTATTTAGGGAATAGGGTGCCATTTTGGATGCAGTTTTAATCCACCACAGAGAGACATGCCGTTTTAATCCACCACAGAGAGACATGCAGTTTTAATCTACCACAGAGAGACATGCAGTTTTAATCCACCACAGAGAGCCATGCAGTTTTAAACCACCACAGAGAGCCATGCAGTTTTAAACCACCACAGAGAGACATGCAGTTTTAAACCACCACAGAGAGCCATGCAGTTTTAAGCCACCACAGAGAGACATGCAGTTTTAAGCCACCACAGAAAGACATGCAGTTTTAAACCACCACAGAGAGACATGCAGTTTTAAACCACCACAGAGAGACATGCAGTTTTAAACCACCACAGAGAGCCATGCAGTTTTAAACCACCACAGAGAGACATGCAGTTTTAAACCACCACAGAGAGACATGCAGTTTTAAACCACCACAGAGAGACATGCAGTTTTAAACCACCACAGAGAGACATGCAGTTTTAAACCACCACAGAGAGACAGAACTGCTTGGAACGTTAAAAGGGGACGTTCAATATTTTACAACTTGATGTTAGATGATTCCGGACCCTGAAAGTACGCGTCAGGAGAATCTATAATCCACTGTTCAGCGTTTTGGCCCATAGAGCAGTTTCAGGGTGAGGAACCATCTAACTAGGTTGGGTACCAGTCTGTCTGTCTGCTAACATTTCACTACTTTTACTCTGCGTCATATTACCAAACATGTTTAAGGAGTGGAATGACAACACAAACTAGATCTGGGACCAGCCTACCATATAACATCAAGTTGTTAAATACTGGACTTCCCCCTTTAAGTAGCCAAATAACAGGAAGCTCAAACCTTTTGGTAAAGTTGTTGTTCCTTTGAAGATAGAGAGGTCAAGAGATGTGTTCTTGTAGAATGTAATGTTGTGAATCCTTCCTGTTCTAAGGTGGTGCTCAGGGAACGTGGACAGGGTTCTTTGGCTGGATTGTGTGACAGGAGAGTGACAGATCTGATTTCAACCCCTCTGTCTGTGTGTGTGTGTGTGTGTGTGTGTGTGTGTGTGTGTGTGTGTGTGTGTGTGTGTGTGCATGTGTGCGTGCGTGTGTATTCAACGTGGGTAGCATCAAGGCAGGCTGTCAGTACAGGTATTACATGTTTTCAGAAGATGGGCAGGGACTCTGCTGTCCTAGCTTCAGGGGGAAGCTGGTTCCACTATTGGGGTGCCAGGACAGAGAAGAGCTTGGTCTGGGCTGAGCGGGAGCTGCCCTCACGTAGGGGTGGCAGGACCAAGAGACCTGAGGTGGCAGAACAGAGTACTCAGGTTGGAGTGTAGGGTTTGATCAGAGCCTGAAGGTAGTTCCTCTTGCTGCTCCATAGGTCAGCAACATGGTCTTGTAGTGGAGCAGGAAGAGAGAGATGTTTATTTTATTTTATTTCACCTTTATTTAACCAGGTAGGCCAGTTGAGAACACCTTTATTTAACCAGGTAGGCCAGTTGAGAACACCTTTATTTAACCAGGTAGGCTAGTTGAGAACACCTTTATTTAACCAGTTAGGCTAGTTGAGAACACCTTTATTTAACCAGGTAGGCCAGTTGAGAACACCTTTATTTAACCAGGTAGGCTAGTTGAGAACACCTTTATTTAACCAGGTAGGCTAGTTGAGAACACCTTTATTTAACCAGGTAGGCCAGTTGAGAACACCTTTATTTAACCAGTTAGGCTAGTTGAGAACACCTTTATTTAACCAGGTAGGCTAGTTGTGAACACCTTTATTTAACCAGGTAGGCTAGTTGAGAACACCTTTATTTAACCAGGTAGGCTAGTTGAGAACACCTTTATTTAACCAGGTAGGCCAGTTGAGAACACCTTTATTTAACCAGGTAGGCCAGTTGAGAACACCTTTATTTAACCAGGTCGGCCAGTTGAGAACACCTTTATTTAACCAGGTAGGCTAGTTGAGAACACCTTTATTTAACCAGGTAGGCCAGTTGAGAACACCTTTATTTAACCAGGTAGGCTAGTTGAGAACACCTTTATTTAACCAGGTAGGCCAGTTGAGAACACCTTTATTTAACCAGATAGGCCAGTTGAGAACACCTTTATTTAACCAGGTAGGCTAGTTGAAAACACCTTTATTTAACCAGGTAGGCCAGTTGAGAACACCTTTATTTAACCAGGTAGGCTAGTTGAGAACACCTTTATTTAACCAGGTAGGCTAGTTGAGAATACCTTTATTTAACCAGGTAGGCTAGTTGAGAACACCTTTATTTAACCAGGTAGGCTAGTTGAGAACACCTTTATTTAACCAGGTAGGCTAGTTGAGAACACCTTTATTTAACCAGGTAGGCTAGTTGAGAACACCTTTATTTAACCAGGTAGGCTAGTTGAGAACACCTTTATTTAACCAGGTAGGCCAGTTGAGAACACCTTTATTTAACCAGGTAGGCCAGTTGAGAACACCTTTATTTAACCAGGTAGGCCAGTTGAGAACACCTTTATTTAACCAGGTAGGCCAGTTGAGAATACCTTTATTTAACCAGGTAGGCCAGTTGAGAACACCTTTATTTAACCAGGTAGGCCAGTTGAGAACACCTTTATTTAACCAGATAGGCCAGTTGAGAACACCTTTATTTAACCAGGTAGGCTAGTTGAAAACACCTTTATTTAACCAGGTAGGCCAGTTGAGAACACCTTTATTTAACCAGGTAGGCTAGTTGAGAACACCTTTATTTAACCAGGTAGGCTAGTTGAGAATACCTTTATTTAACCAGGTAGGCTAGTTGAGAACACCTTTATTTAACCAGGTAGGCTAGTTGAGAACACCTTTATTTAACCAGGTAGGCTAATTGAGAACACCTTTATTTAACCAGGTAGGCTAGTTGAGAACACCTTTATTTAACCAGGTAGGCTAGTTGAGAACACCTTTATTTAACCAGGTAGGCCAGTTGAGAACACCTTTATTTAACCAGGTAGGCTAGTTGAGAACACCTTTATTTAACCAGGTAGGCCAGTTGAGAACACCTTTATTTAACCAGGTAGGCCAGTTGAGAACACCTTTATTTAACCAGGTAGGCCAGTTGAGAACACCTTTATTTAACCAGGTAGGCCAGTTGAGAACACCTTTATTTAACCAGGTAGGCCAGTTGAGAACACCTTTATTTAACCAGGTAGGCCAGTTGAGAACACCTTTATTTAACCAGGTAGGCCAGTTGAGAACACCTTTATTTAACCAGGTAGGCCAGTTGAGAACACCTTTATTTAACCAGGTAGGCCAGTTGAGAACAAGTTCTCATTTACAACTGGCCAAGATAAAGCAAAGCAGAGCGACACAAACAACAACACAGAGTTACAGATGGAATAAACAAACATACAGTCAATACACCAGTGAATGGGAGAGAGGGAGGGATAGAGTGGAGAGAGAGGGAGGGATAGAGTGGAGAGAGAGGGAGGGATAGAGTGGAGAGAGAGGGAGAATGGGAGAGAGAGAGGGAGAATGGGAGAAAGAGAGGGAGAATGGGAGAGAGAGAGGGATAGAGTGGAGAGAGAGGGAGGGATAGAGTGGAGAGAGAGGGAGAATGGGAGAGAGAGAGGGAGAATGGGACAATGGGACAGAGAGAGGGAGAATGGGACAGAGAGAGGGAGAATGGGAGAAAGAGAGGGAGAATGGGAGAGAGAGAGGGAGAATAGGAGAGAGAGAGGGAGAATGGGAGAGAGAGAGGGAGAATAGGAGAGAGAGAGGGAGAATGGGAGAGAGAGGGAGAATGAGAGAGAGAGAGGGATAGAGTAGAGAGAGAGGGAGAATGGGAGAGAGAGAGGGAGAATGGGACAATGGGACAGAGAGAGGGAGAATGGGACAGAGAGAGGGAGAATGGGACAGAGAGAGGGAGAATGGGAGATAGAGAGGGAGAATGGGAGAGAAAGAGGGAGAATAGGAGAGAGAGAGGGATAGAGTAGAGAGAGAGGGAGAATGGGAGAGAGAGAGGGAGAATGGGAGAGAGAGAGGGAGAATGGGACAATGGGACAGAGAGAGGGAGAATGGGACAGAGAGAGGGAGAATGGGACAGAGAGAGGGAGAATGGGACAGAGAGAGGGAGAATGGGAGATAGAGAGGGAGAATGGGAGGGAGAGGGAGAATAGGAGAGAGAGAGGGATAGAGTAGAGAGAGAGGGAGAATGGGAGAGAGAGAGGGAGAATGGGAGAGAGAGAGGGAGAATGGGACAGAGAGAGGGAGAATGGGAGAGAGAGAGGGAGAATGGGAGAGAGAGAGGGAGAATGGGAGAGAGAGAGGGAGAATGGGAGAGAGAGAGGGAGAATGGGAGAGAGAGAGGGAGAATGGGACAATGGGACAGAGAGAGGGAGAATGGGAGAGAGAGAGGGAGAATGGGACAGAGAGAGGGAGAATGGGACAGAGAGAGAGGGAGAATGGGACAGAGAGGGAGAATGGGAGAGAGAGAGGGGGAGAGGTAAGGAAAGCGATACAGGAGGGAGAATGGGAACGGAAGAGAGTGTCACGTTCTGACCTTAGTTCCTTTGTTTTGTCTTTTGTTTTAGTATGGTCAGGGCGTGAGTTGGGTGGGTTGTCTATGTTAGTTTTTCTATGATTTTCTATTTCTGTGTTTGGCCTGGTATGGTTCTCAATCAGAGGCAACTGTCAATCGTTGTCCCTGATTGAGAACCATATTTAGGGAGCCTGTTTTGCATTGTGTTTTGTAGGTGGTTGTTTTCAGTCTGTGTGTGTCGACACCCGACAGAACTGTTCCGGTTGTTTCTTTGTTGTTTTGTTATTCAGTGTTCAGTTTGGATTATTATTAAACATCATGAACATTTACCACGCTGCACCTTGGTCCTCACCTTCCTCCACCGACTAACGGCCGTTACAGAGAGATGCGAGGGAGAAGGAGTGAGTGAGAAAGATGCGAGGGAGAAGGGGTGAGTGAGAGAGATATGGGTTCAAGCCCCTGTTCCCCTGCTGTTAAATCCCAACAAAATACAGACTTGTTTACAGTGGGGGCTCAGCTCAGCCAAAGCCCTACGGTAGATCCAGTACAGTACGCCTGCTCGTGAGCAGCTTAAAACCACTTTCTCAATACGTTTTATTGCTCAGTGTCAAGTCAACACGCAGTATAATGAAATGCTATGACTGCTTAGGAAACTCAGGGAGCTCAGAGCTAACCTGTCTGTCACCTACCTGGGCCCGTATTCACAGAGCGTCTCAGAGAAGGAGAGCTGATCTAGGATCAGGTCCTCCCTTTTATTCCTTATGATGTCAAAGGCAGAACTGATTCTAGATCAGCTCTCCTACTCTGAATACAGGTCCTGAGCTATTAGGGGACAGTATTAGTTGGAACTTCTCCCTGTGATACAGTGTTCTGGTGGGTCTTTCTCCCTGTGATACAGTGTTCTGGTTGGTCTTTCTCCCTGTGATACAGTGTTCTGGTTGGTCTTTCTCCCTGTGATACAGTGTTCTGGTTGGTCTTTCTCCCTGTGATACAGTGTTCTGGTTGGTCTTTCTCCCTGTGATACAGTGTTCTGGTTGGTCTTTCTCCCTGTGATACAGTGTTCTGGTTGGTCTTTCTCCTTGTGATACAGTGTTCTGGTTGGTCTTTCTCCCTGTGATACAGTGTTCTGGTTGGTCTTTCTCCCTGTGATACAGTGTTCTGGTTGGTCTTTCTCCCTGTGATACAGTGTGCTGGTTGGTCTTTCTCCCTGTGATACAGTGTTCTGGTTGGTCTTTCTCCCTGTGATACAGTGTTCTGGTTGGTCTTTCTCCTTGTGATACAGTGTTCTGGTTGGTCTTTCTCCTTGTGATACAGTGTTCTGGTTGGTCTTTCTCCCTGTGATACAGTGTTCTGGTTGGTCTTTCTCCCAGGGATACAGTGTTCTGGTTGGTCTTTCTCCCTGTGATACAGTGTGCTGGTTGTTCATACTAAAGTAATGTGTAGCTGAACATCTCTTCCTTATCTCTCTCCTGTCCTCTCCCCTCCCCTCCTCTCATCTCTCCTGTCCTCTCCTCACCTCTCCTCTCCTCTCATCTCCCTTCCCCTCATCTTTCCTGTCCTCTCCTCACCTCTCCTCTCCTATCTTCTGCTTCTCTTCACTTCTCTCCTCTCATAGCAGATTATTATCTCAGAGCTAAATTATTGACGAGGCTCTACATGGCCTCTACCTGTAATTAATGTCTGCTGTGTAGCTAGCCTAGCGTAATAGTCTGCTGTGTAGCTAGCCTAGCGTTAATAGTCTGCTGTGGAGCTAGCCTAGCATAAATTATCTGCTGTGTAGCTAGCCTAGCGTTAATAGTCTGCTGTGGAGCTAGCCTAGCGTTAATAGTCTGCTGTGTAGCTAGCCTAGCGTTAATAGTCTGCTGTGTAGCTAGCCTAGCGTTAATAGTCTGCTGTGGAGCTAGCCTAGCGTTAATAGTCTGCTGTGTAGCTAGCCTAGCGTTAATAGTCTGCTGTGTAGCTAGCCTAGCGTTAATAGTCTGCTGTGTAGCTAGCCTAGGTGGGTGAGAATGGAGAGGGATGGACAGAGGAGGGAGGGGGTCTTAGAGAAAGAGGACAGACTGTGTGTGAGAATGAAGAGATATGGAAGGAGATTGAGACCAAGCAGAGAGAGAAAAAGAGAGAGAGAGCACTCCTGGCTCCAGCCATGTGACTGTGTTCTTTGTTAGCGTGGCTGTGGCTAGCTTTCATCTGAGTACTGCCTTCCCAGCCTGCCTCTCTACCCTTGACCAAGGTCTTTTACCTAATGCAAGTAGTCCAGGAAAAAAAATACACTTCAATTTACATTGAAGGCAAGCTAAGAGGGTCAAAGAAATGAAAATATGAATTATGGAAACTGTGTGTGCATCTATTCCCTATATAGTGCAGTACTTTTGGGACGCAGACTATGAAATAGGGTGGGTCGGACAGATGGAAGGTCGTAATAATCCGAAGGTCTGCCTCTAGTTTGTTATGATTACAGGGTTGGCATATAACAGTTGGCTGTGCCAGATAACTCACTCACCCTCTCTTTCTCACTCACTCTGACTCTGACTCTCTGACTCTCACTCTCTGACTCTCTTGCTTTCTCTCTCTCTCACACTCTTTGACTCTCACACTCTCTCTCTTACTCTCTCACATACTATTTCTCTCTTATTCTCTTATTCACTCACTCACTCACTCACTCACTCACTCACTCACTCTCTCTCCCTCGATACTCTGTGATTGTACAGTACGTGATGTTCTGAAATGTCTCTCTGGTTTCCAGATTTCAGCTATTTCTGCCAGACAACATTTCTATTTTCCTTCAGAAATGCTATCAATAGCTTCAAAGCACCTCTCTCCCCAGACCTTGAAATGCTCAAAGACATGTAGCTAGCAGTGTACAACCACAATACCTGCCTGGCTACTGCTGTCTTCAGATCAGAGAGATATCGACCTTGGACTAAACATCAGCGCCACAGGTACCTTCCACAAAGCTGAGAGATAAGGCAAGAAGGGTCTTCTATGCAGTCAAAAGGAACATCAAATTCAACATACCAATTAGGATCTGGCCAAAAATACTGGAATCAGTTATAGAGCCCTTTATGGTTGTGAGGTCTGGCGTCCACTCGCCAACCAAGAATTCACAAAATGGGACCAAATTGAGACTCTGCCTTCAGAAGTCTGCAAAAATATCCCCCGTGTACAACGTAAAACACCAAATAATGCATGCAGAGCAGAATTAGGCCGATACCCGCTAAAATCCAGAAAAGAGCCGTTAAATTCTACAACCACCTAAAAGGAAGCGATTCCCCAACCTTCCATAACAAAGCCATCACCTACAGAGAGATGAACCTGGAGAAGAGTCCCCTAAGCAAACTGGTCATGGGGCTCTGTTCACAAACACATACAGACCCCACAGAGCCCCAGAACGGTAACACAATTAGACCCAACCAAATCATGAGAAAACAAAAAGATAATTACTTGACACATTGGAAAGAATTAACAAAAAAACAGAGCAAACTACAATGCTATTTGGCCCTAAACAGAGAGTACACAGCGGCAGAATACCTGACCACTGTGACTGACCCAAAATTAAGGAAAGCTTTGACTATGTACAGACTCAGTGAGCATAGCCTTGCTATTGAGAAAGGCCGCCGTAGGCAGACATGGCTCTCAAGAGAAGACAGGCTATGTGCTCACTGCCCACAAAATGAGGTGGAAACTGAGCTGCACTTCCTAACCTCCTGCCCAATGTATGACCATATTAGAGAGACATATTTCCCTCAGATTACACAGATCCACAAAGAATTCAAAAACAAACCCAATTTTGATAAACTCCCATATCTACTGGGTGAAATACCACAGTGTGACATCACAGCAGCAAGATTTGTGACCTGTTGCCACAAGAAAAGGTCAACCAGTGAAGAACAAACAACATTGTAAATACAACCCATATTTATGTTTATTTATTTTCCCTTTTGTACTTTAACTATTTGCACATCATTACAACACTGTATAAAGACATAATATGACATTTGAAATGTCTTTATTCTTTTGGATCTTCTGTGAGTGTAATGTTTACTGTTAATTTTTAATGTTTACTTCCCTTCTGTTTATTATCCATTTAGCTTTGGTAATGTTAACATATGTTTCCTCTGCCAATAAAGCCCTTGAATTGAATTGATATCTACTACTATATTCTGCAGAGGCCCCGTCCAGGATCTCTAGCTTTGTCCTTCGACCTCAGCGCTGCCAGGGTTCAAAGAGGTCACTTCCTGTCACGCAGAGAACAGGTCGCCCGCTTCCACACCCCTCTCTCTCTCTCCACTGCTTCCAGGTCATCGCCACGGCGCCCAAAATAACTCGCCTGAACTAATTAGCGTAATTAATTTCACTTATAGCAGTTAATTATTTCACGATGATGGATAGAAGGAAAAAAAAAAATAAGGAAAGTGAACCTTGAAGAAGGGATCTAGGTAGAGGACAGGAGGAACGGGAGGAATCAGAGAGTGTGTGTGTGTGTGTGTGTGCGTGTGCGTATGTTTCTCATGGCCTGTATGCCCCCTACTCTCTGGGAAATAACTAAAAGGATGAACCTAATTAAAAGGAACTGACGCTCTGCTCTGCTCAGCCCCTCACACACTTTAAAAGCTGGAGTTTTTTGTTTTTTTTCCTCGATATGCCAATGAGAAGAAAGGAAAGCAGCTATCCGCTTTCCAGCTTTTGGACTCAACAAGGTTCTCACACCATAGAATCAAGGGCTTTTACCTGGAAGGCGAGGGAAGTGGTGGTGGAAACAGAGGTTTCAGAGTGCTACATTTGGCAGGATTACCTGTGTTTGTGTTCCTGTCAATCATTGATTCGTCTATGGTGTTTCCATATAAGCCACTCAGCAACAAGGCTCCTGGCAACAAGCCTGTCAATCATTGACCTGTGTACGGTGTTTCCATATAAGCCACTCAGCAACAAGGCTCCTGGCAACAAGCCTATGTGCTTGTTACTTAGTGTACACCAAGGCCTGCAGTCATAAAGTTCCTCATAGGAGTGCTGATCTAGGATCAGTTTGGCCCTTCCAATTCTAATGTATTGATTGGGGAAGCTGCTCTCAGTACACTTTATTTGTACGGGTTTAGAATTAGCAGGGTTGGGTCTGCTCTTACCTGGGCAATAGGATGTTTCTGGCATCCTCAGCCCTCTGTCTGGTCAGAGGGAGGACGCTGTGTTCCCCTCCACCCTCACCCCCTCACCCCCTCGTCTCCAACCTCACCCCCTCGTCTGCACCCCTCCACCTTAACCCCCTCGTCTCACCCCCTCGTCTGCACACTCACCCCCTTGTCTCACCCCCTCGTCTGCACCCCTCCACCCTCACCCACTCGTCTCCACCTTCACCCCATCGTCTCCAACCTCACCCCCTCGTCTGCACCCCTCCACCTTAACCCCCTCGTCTCCACCCTCACCCCCTCGTCTGCACCCCTCCACCCTTGTCTCACCCCCTCATTTACACCCCTCACCCTCTCATCTAACTCTGGAAAGTAGGTAGAAATACACAGGGAGTGTCTGTGTTCATATCAGAGAGGGAGAGAGAGAGAGAACTATAGACTGTGGTTCTTAGTTGTGTGTGAGAGATAGTGATGTTACGCGGTTCTATATTTAACACGGTGAGCCATGTTAACGTTTATATACAGTAGGCCTGCGCCTCTGTAACTATTCACAATCCCTCTTCTGACTGGGAACGGATCCAGGTTTTAAATACCAGGCATTCAAACGCTGAATTTTCCTAGTGGATCTACAAGCAGGGTGATGTGTCCCAAATGGTGCCGTATTCCCTACGTAGTGCACTACTTTTTTTAACCAGCTCTGGTCTAAAGTAGTGCACTATATAGGGGATATGGTGCCATTTGGTACGCAGCCATGGAATAGTGCTGAAATCACCCTCAGTTCCATTAACTTTAATATGGAAATGACACTGTTGAAATTACACTACAGCGGAATGTGTTAGTCACCCTGTAAAATGAGTGTGTGTGTGTGTGTGTCTGTGTGTGTGTGTGTGTGTGTGTGTGTGTGTGTGTGTGTGTGTGTCAGCTTTGAGACGGGTCTCTTTGCTGTAGCAGTAAATCCTGATGACTCCCGGTTCTCAGTCGTCTTCCCTTACATCCCGTCGACTCAGATTGAAAGATGACTTATCACGTTACGAGCATCAACTACACTGGTAAACACATCAACATGAGCTTTCACCATCACCAGCGAGCCACATTCATCTGAGCATTCTCCCTGAGTGATGAGGGGTGTTGCTTCTGTATCAGTGGAAGATTGATAGAGATTTAAACCACAGTGTGTGTTACTCTGAGATTTAAACCACAGTGTGTGTGTGTGTTCCTCACCAGGTCGTGACTGAGCTGATGACGGTGTAGGATCTAAATGTTTCTTATCCCTCTCAGAAACAGAGAACAGAACATCACTACATCAGCTGATGAGCTGACAGGGGATGGGGAACCCTGGAGGGTCTAGAGAGACACAGAGATCCAGTGGTCTGGGGAACCCTGGGGGGTCTAGAGAGACACATGGATCCAGTGGTCTGGGGAACCCTGGGGGGTCTGGAGAGACACAGAGATCCAGTGGTCTGGGGAACCCTGGGGGGTCTGGAGAGACACATGGATCCAGTGGTCTGGGGAACCCTGGGGGGTCTGGAGAGACACTGGGATCCAGTGGTCTGGGGAACCCTGGGGGGTCTAGAGAGACACAGGGATCCAGTGGTCTGGGGAACCCTGGGGGGTCTGGAGAGACACAGGGATCCAGTGGTCTGGGGAACCCTGGGGGGTCTGGAGAGACACAGAGATCCAGTGGTCCCCTCTATAATAGTGGAAGGCAGCACATCTAGTGTTTAGGGTTCCTGTATGTGCAGCAGACTGAGCTATACCAGATACAGGAGGGGCACAGCATCATCCTTTATCTTCTGAGAGGTTGGCAACATGGCTGTGCCAAGGCCCTTCGACATTCTCTTAGTTCAACATCAAACTCACACACAGAGACCCAGGTCCAGGCTCCATAGTGTTGGCTGACTCCACTGTCTTCAAATAGAATAGAGTGAGATGATGGCAGCCTGGCTAGCTGTAACTGTGATGGCATGGCTAGTCTAAATGTTTAGTTCCAACCTGCTCTAGGACAGGCTAATGGATGGGGGAGGAGAGGGAGGGAGGGAGGAATGTTGGGGAGGCTATCTGGGAACAGCTAACTCCTGCTGTTCTATAGGGCTGGGGTATAGGGCTGGGGTATAGGACTGGGGTATAGGGCTAGGGTATAGGGCTAGGGTATAGGGCTAGGGTATAGGGCTTGGGTGTAGGGCTGGGGTATAGGGCTGGGGTATAGGGCTAGGGTATAGGGCTGGGTTATAGGGCTGGGGTATAGGGCTGGGGAATAGGGCTGGGGTATAGGGCTGGGGTATTGGGCTTGAGTATTGGGCTAGGGTATAGGGCTGGGGTATTGGGCTGGGGTATTGGGCTGGGGTATAGGGCTGGGGTATAGGGCTGGGGTATTGGGTATAGGGCTTGGGTATTGGGCTGGGGTATAGGGTATAGGGCTGGGGTATTGGGCTGGGGTATAGGGCTAGGGTATAGGGCTTGGTTATAGGGCTGGGGTATAGGGCTGGGGTATAGGGCTTGAGTATTGGGCTGGGGAATAGGGCTAGGGTATAGGGCTGGGGTATTGGGTATAGGGCTTGGGTATTGGGCTGGGGTATAGGGTATAGGGCTGGGGTATTGGGCTGGGGTATAGGGCTTGAGTATTGGGCTGGGGTATAGGGCTGGGGTATTGGGCTGGGGTATAGGGCTGGGGTATAGGGCTGGGGTATAGGGCTAGGGTATAGGGCTGGGGTATTGGGCTGGGGTATAGGGCTTGGGTATTGGGCTAGGGTATAGGGCTGGGGTGTAGGGCTGGGGTATAGGGCTAGGGTATAGGGCTGGGGTGTAGGGCTTGGGTATCGGGCTGGGGTATAGGGCTGGGGTATAGGGCTGGGGTATAGGGTTTGGGTATTGGGCTGGGGTATAGGGCTGGGGTGTAGGGCTGGGGTATAGGGCTGGGGTGTAGGGCTGGGGTATAGGGCTGGGGTATAGGGTATAGGGCTGGGATATTGGGCTGGGGTATAGGGCTGGGGTATAGGACTGGGGTATAGGGCTGGGGTGTAGGGCTGAGGTATATACGGAACCTATCAGCTAATGTCCCAGTGAGTCCCTAGAAATGGGATCCTAAAGGAATGTTTGTTTCAGTAGTTATGATGCATTTTAATATAAGCAGGAATAAACAGTAACTTCAGTGGGGTTTGGAGTTGTGTAAGACGTGTACATACACACGCACACACACGCGCACGCACACACACACGCATGCACGCACACACGCACGCACGCACGCACACACACACACACACACACGCACACACACACACACACACACAGCGACAACACTTAGTGTGTATTTGAGTAATGATGACCGGGGCTGTGTTCCAGAAGGCCCCCTATTCCCTATATAGAGGCCTGTGGACCCTGGTCAAATAGCCCCCTATTCCTTATACAGAGGCCTGTGGACCCTGGTCAAATAGCCCCCTATTCCCTATATACCTCCTGTAGAGAGGTAACGTGTGTGTGTGTGTGTGTGTGTGTGTGTGTGTGTGTGTGTGTGTGTGTGTGTGTGTGTGTGTGTGTGTGTGTGTGTGTGTGTGTGTGTGTGTGTGCGTGGAGGTGACTTATGGAGGGAGATCTGTCTCTTAGCCGAGCTGATCAGGTCACACACACCTTAATCCTCTATCTGATTATCTCTCCAACCTCCTAGAGAGAGAACGAGAGGGACAGAGTCAGAGACTGAGGGACAGAGAGAGAGAAGGAGGGTTAGAGAGAGAGGAGGGATGGAGAGAGAAAATGAGGGATAGAGAGAGAGGAGGGATAGAGAGAGAGGAGGGATAGAGAGAGAGAAGGAGGGATAGAGAGAGAGAGAAGGAGGGATAGAGAGAGAGAGGGAGGGATAGAAAGAGAGAGAAGGAGGGATAGAGAGAGGAGGAGGGATAGAGAGAGAAGGAGGGATAGAAAGAGAGAGGAGGGCTGGAGGGAGAGGAGGAGGGATTGAGAGAGAAACATCAGCCTCAAACCTCCTTCCTTAATATCCAAACACACACAGTCCAACTGTTGAATCCATCCTACAACCTCCTGGAGAGTCTGACTAGATCACCTTGAACTAGTCAACCTCCTGGAGAGGCTGACTAGATCACCCTGAACTCTTCAACCTCCTGGAAAGGCTGACTAGATCACCCTGAACTCTTCAACCTCCTGGACAGGCTGACTAGATCACCCTGAACTCTTCAACCTCCTGGAGAGGCTGACTAGATCACCCTGAACTCTTCAACCTCCTGGAGAGGCTGACTAGATCACCCTGAACTCTTCAACCTCCTGGACAGGCTGCCTAGATCACCCTGAACTCTTCAACCTCCTGGAGAGGCTGACTAGATCACCCTGAACTCTTCAACCTCCTGGAGAGGCTGACTAGATCTCTCTGATTGCGGGGTAGATTTGGGTGTTTAGAGCTTAGTTCTGTTTACAGTGTGTGTGTGTGTGTGTGTGTGTGTGTGGGTCTCTGTGGATATGCTGGAGGGTGAGTCATGCATCAGTGAGTGTGGATGTCAGACACACACACACACACACACACACACACACACACACACACACAGTGTGGTCCAGTCAGGTCCCTGTGCTCTGTGGGAGATCTGGAACACAGAGAGCGATGCAGCCTCGCCTCTCCTCTCCTCCCCTCTCCAGACATGACAAATGTCCTGTGTACTCTGATAGAGGTAGAACTGAGTACTATACAAACATGATACGTACTGTGTACTCTGATAGAGGTAGAACTGAGTACTATACAGACATGACACATGTACTGTGTACTCTGATAGAGGTAGTACTGAGTACTATACAGACATGACACATGTACTGTGTACTCTGATAGAGGTAGTACTGAGTACTATACAGACATGACATGTACTGTGTACTCTGATAGAGGTAGAACTGAGTACTATACAAACATGACACATGTACTGTGTACTCTGATAGAGGTAGAACTGAGTACTATACAGACATGACACATGTACTGTGTATTCTGATAGAGGTAGTACTGAGTACTATACAGACATGACACATGTACTGTGTATTCTGATAGAGGTAGAACTGAGTACTATACAGACATGACACACGTACTGTGTACTCTGATAGAGGTAGTACTGAGTACTATACAGACATGACACATGTACTGTGTACTCTGATAGAGGTAGTACTGAGTACTATACAGACATGACACATGTACTGTGTACTCTGATAGAGGTAGTACTGAGTACTATACAGACATGACACATGTACTGTGCATTCAGAAAGTATTCAGACCCCTTGACTTTTCCACAATTTGTTATGTTACAGCCTCATTCTAAAATGGATTTAAGTGTTTTTTTCCCCTCATGAATCTACACACAATACCCCCCCCCCCCATCTCTATCTTTCGTTCTCTTTCTTTCTCTCTTTCTCTCTCCCCTCTCTCTCTCTCTGTCTCTCTCTCTCTACCCCCCGTCTCTCTCTCTCCCCTATCTCTCTTTATCCTCTCTCTCTTTTTCTCTCTCTTTCAATCACACAGGCCTCATGGTGATTTCTCAGTGTGAATAAATCCTCTAGTCCTCTATTTCAGCAGCTCCACAGAAGGAGAGATAAATGATTTACTCCCTCCCTCCCTCCCTCCCTCCCTCCCTCCCTCCCTCCCTCCCTCCCTCCCTCCCTCCCTCCCTCCCTCCCTCCCTTTCTGCAAACATCCGTTCCCTCAGTTCCGCCAGAGAGGCTGGTGTGGGATATGAAATGTAGGACTTTACATTTGCCTTGGGAAATAGAATGTAATAATAAAATGTCACCTCAAAAAAATATATAATAAATTGTTTTCATATATCTGGAAACAGCGATGTATTAAATTACATATATTTTATTGATTTATTTTTTGTCCCATGTTGATATTTTTGTTGTTGTCCCATATTTATATTTTGTTGTTGTCCCATGTTGATATTTTTGTTGTTGTCCCATATTTATATTTTGTTGTTGTCCCATGTTGATATTTTTGTTGTTGTCCCATATTTATATTTTGTTGTTGTCCCATATGGATTAATTTTTAGTCATATGGGATGTGCTGCATTTATCCATCCCACTAATGATTTATTGACCCTCTTATATGTGATTTAGATATTTCAATATTGAAGCCAAATGTACGTACTAATTGGCATTCATACACACCTGAAACATGGTGAACAATATGTATGTGATCTCCTAATGCCTGTGTCAGTTTGTGAGGCATACTGTTTGTGTAGCATACTGTTTGTGTAGCATACCGTTTGTGTAGCATACGGTTTGTGTAGCATACGGTTTGTGTAGCATACGTGTGACTTGAAAGCATAGGGGATCATCAGTGATGAGGACATGGGTGGTGGCTCAGTGTTGAGGATATGGGTGGTGGCTCAGTGTTGAAGATATGGGTGGTGGCTCAGTGATGAGGATATGGGTGGTGGCTCAGTGATGAGGATATGGGTGGTGGCTCAGTGATGAGGATATGGGTGGTGACTCAGTGATGAGGATATGGGTGGTGGCTCAGTGATGAGGATATGGGTGGTGACTCAGTGATGAGGATATGGGTGGTGGCTCAGTGTTGAGGACATGGGTGGTGGCTCAGTGATGAGGATATGGGTGGTGGCTCAGTGATGAGGATATGGGTGGTGGCTCAGTGTTGAGGACATGGGTGGTGGCTCAGTGATGAGGATATGGGTGGTGGCTCAGTGATGAGGATATGGGTGGTGGCTGAGTGATGAGGATATGGGTGGTGGCTCAGTGATGAGGATATGGGTGGTGGCTCAGTGTTGATGATATGGGTGGTGGCTGAGTGATGAGGATATGGGTGGTGGCTGAGTGATGAGGATATGGGTGGTGGCTCAGTGTTGATGATATGGGTGGTGGCTCAGTGATGAGGATATGGGTGGTGGCTGAGTGATGAGGATATGGGTGGTGGCTCAGTGATGAGGATATGGGTGGTGGCTCAGTGTTGATGATATGGGTGGTGGCTGAGTGATGAGGATATGGGTGGTGGCTCAGTGATGAGGATATGGGTGGTGGCTCAGTGATGAGGATATGGGTGGTGACTCAGTGATGAGGATATGGGTGGTGGCTCAGTGATGAGGACATGGGTGGTGGCTCAGTGATGAGGATATGGGTGGTGGCTCAGTGTTGAGGATATGGGTGGTGGCTCAGTGATGAGGATATGGGTGGTGGCTCAGTGTTGATGATATGGGTGGTGGCTCAGTGATGAGGATATGGGTGGTGGCTCAGTGATGAGGATATGGGTGGTGGCTCAGTGTTGATGATATGGGTGGTGGCTCAGTGTTGATGATATGGGTGGTGGCTCAGTGATGAGGATATGGGTGGTGGCTCAGTGATGAGGATATGGGTGGTAGCCCAGTGTAGCACATCGTGACGGTAACAGTCACATCCCAGATGACTGATAAAGATTAGCGACTAAGACTGTATCAAATACATGAAACAAACAGCGAGCTGTATTGTATGACACAATAATAATAATAATATATACAGGACCAGTCAACAGTTTGGACACACCTACTCATTCAAGGGGATTTTTCTTTATTTTTACTATTTTCTACATTGTAGAATAACGGTGAAGACATCCAATCTATGTAATAACGCGTGTGGAATCATGTAGAAACCCCAATTGTTTTTAAACAAATCAAAATATATTTTGATATATATATATATTTAAATTCTTCAAAGTAGCCACCCTTTGCCTTGCTGACAGCTTTGCACACTCTTGGCATTCTCTCAACCAGCTTCGTGAGGTAGTCACCTGGAATGCATTGCAATTAACAGGTGTGCCTAAAATTTCATTTTGTGGAATTTCTTTCCTTCTTCATGCGTTTGAGCCAATCTGTCACGACTTCCGCCGAAGTTGGTGCCTCTCCTTGTTCGGGCGGCGTTCGGCTTTGTTGCTCATCTTTATAAAAGGCGACAGTAATGCAGGATGTGACTGTATGTACAGCCTTTGTATAGAAAATGTATGTAGAAATGTGAAATTGATGGTCCCTGTGTGTTTTATGTGTTTGTGTGGTCACGTATAGAGGCCATTTCCTGTGTATTTTAGTGGTGGCCATTTCCTGTGTATTTTAGTAGTGACCATTTCCTGTGTGTTTTAGTAGTGGCCATTTCCTGTGTGTTTTAGTAGTGGCCATTTCCTGTGTGTTTTAGTAGTGGCCATTTCCTGTGTGTTTTAGTAGTGGCCATTTCCTGTGTGTTTTAGTGGTGGCCATTTCCTGTGTGTTTTAGTAGTGGCCATTTCCTGTGTATTTTAGTGGTGGCCATTTCCTGTGTATTTTAGTGGTGGCCATTTCTTGTGTGTTTTAGTAGTGGCCATTTCCTGTGTGTTTTAGTAGTGGCCATTTCCTGTGTATTTTAGTAGTGGCCATTTCCTGTGTATTTTAGTAGTGACCATTTCCTGTGTGTTTTAGTAGTGACCATTTCCTGTGTGTTTTAGTAGTGGCCATTTCCTGTGTGTTTTAGTAGTGGCCATTTCCTGTGTGTTTTAGTAGTGGCCATTTCCTGTGGGTTTTAGTAGTGGCCATTTCCTGTGTGTTTTAGTAGTGGCCATTTCCTGTGTGTTTTAGTAGTGGCCATTTCCTGTGTGTTTTAGTAGTAGCCATGTCCTGTGTGTTTTAGTGTGTGTGTGTTTTGGTGTGTGTGTGTGTTTTGGTGTGTGTGTGTGTTTTAGTGTGTGTGTGTGTGTGTGTGTGTGTGTGTGTGTGTGTTTTAGTGTGTGTGTGTTTTAGTGTGTGTGTGTGTGTGTGTGTGTTTTAGTGTGTGTGTGTGTGTGTATGAGATAATCTCATGTTGCAGTGTACAGGGCCAAAGTTACAGCAGCTCCTTCCTGGTCAAGGAGAGACTGAGCGTACCCAGACCGCTCTCTGTGATTGGCTGAGAGGGATGGCAGTGCAGTGATGTGGCAGATGGTGGAACGGCTCGTGTGTGTGTGTATGTGTGCGCGTATGTGTGTGTATCTACCCTGTGCCTGTGGATGCCACCTTCAATGGCCCACCGCCCACTCAACATATGTAGCCATTCTCCCCCAAGCCCTGCCTCTCTGCTCCTCACACCCAACTGTCCCTTAGGACCACAGCCTCTCTGCTCCTCACACCCAACTGTCCCTTAGGACCACAGCCTCTCTGCTCCTCACACCCAACTGTCCCTTAGGACCACAGCCTCTCTGCTCCTCACACCCAACTGTCCCTTAGGACCACAGCCTCTCTGCTCCTCACACCCAACTGTCCCTTAGGACCACAGCCTCTCTGCTCCTCACACCCAACTGTCCCTTAGGACCACAGCCTCTCTGCTCCTCACACCCAACTGTCCCTTAGGACCACAGCCTCTCTGCTCCTCACACCCAACTGTCCCTTAGGACCACAGCCTCTCTGCTCCTCACACCCAACTGTCCCTTAGGACCACAGCCAGTCTCTCTGCTCCTCACACCCAACTGTCCCTTAGGACGCACAGCCAGTGAGTGATCATTCTGTGTGTGAACTGTCCCTTAGGACGCACAGCCAGTGAGTGATCATTCTGTGTGTGAACTGTCACTTAGGGCGCACAGCCAGTGAGTGATCATTCTGTTTGTGTTTTAGGATGCAGTGCTAGCCAAGGTGTCATTGAGCGTGAACATTCAGGCCTCTAGGTGTTTATATGTATGCTTGCCTGGAGCTGTGTGTGTGTGTGTGTGTGTGTGTGTGTGTGTGTGTGTGTGTGTGTGTGTGTCCAAACACCCAGCCCTTCAAAAGACTCCATCAGGAGTTCTGGGCGACGGAGGAAATCAAACACAGCTTTGATCAGCGTTTTGGAATTAAAACCTGACGCATTAATATCTAAATATATCTAAAAGGCCTGGACTAGTGGTGAGATTCCATTGATCTAGAACACACACACACACACACACACACACACACACACACACATCACACACACATCACACACACACATCACACACTCACACACATCACACATCACACACACACATCACACACTCACACACATCACACATCACACATCACACATCACACACACACACACACACACACACACACACACACACACACACACACACACACACACACACACACACACACACACACACACACACACACACACACACACACACCATCGTAGAGCCGCTGTCATTTTCCTGAATGAATTCATTACCAGTTTACAACCTTTGAAGGCCTGGACGTTTTAATACCAAAATCTGTCCTCGTCATCAGCTTCCTCTGAAGTAGCAGAAAACAGACGGGTACTCTCAACGATTGGTTTAACCATTGGTTGTTGTTTCTCAGTCTATGTCCCTTTACGATTGGTTTAACCATTGGTTATTGTTTCTTTATTTGCGTCCTTTTACGATTGGTTCATTAACGACTGGATGTTTCTCAATCCGTGCCCCTTTACGATTGGTTCATTAACGACTGGATGTTTCTCAATCCGTGCCCCTTTACGATTGGTTCATTAACGATTGGTTGTCTCATTCTTTGTCCCTTTACGATTGGTTCATTAACAATTGGTTGTCTCATTCTGTGTCCCTTTACGATTGGTTCATTTACGATAGGTTGTCTCATTCTGTGTCCTTTTACGATTGGTTCATTAAAGATTGGTTCATTAACGACAGGTTGTGTGATATCACTTGATGAGACAATAAAACGGTCCCATAGATCCTTGAGTAGAGTGCTGGTAATAAAACACTTATCGAAGGAAATACAAAATATGGTAAACCGTTTGAAAGATTACGTTTAAACATGATTATTTTTTAAATAACAGCAGCCTTCTTGCAGAAAGCATCATTTTAACCGAGAGATTTGGGGCCCGATACTTGGAAGTTTGTGAGATTATTATTATTTTTTTGATTGTTATTGGTTGAAACAGAATCACTGGGTCTCAATGCTGTTTCAGTCTGCGAGTCTGTGTGTGATAGTGTATGGTAAAGGAGGAGCATATCTGATTGGTCTGTGTGTGATAGTGAATGGTAAAGGAGGAGCATATTTGATTGGTCTGTGTGTGGTAAAGGAGGAGCATATTTGATTGGTCTGTGTGTGGTAAAGGAGGAGCATATCTGATTGGTCTGTGTGTGGTAAAGGAGGAGCATATCTGATTGGTCTGTGTATGGTAAAGGAGGAGCATATTTGATTGGTCTGTGTGTGGTAAAGGAGGAGCATATCTGATTGGTCTGTGTGTGGTAAAGGAGGAGCATATCTGATTGGTCTGTGTGTGATAGTGAATGGTAAAGGAGGAGCATATTTGATTGGTCTGTGTGTGATAGTGTATGGTAAAGGAGGAGCATATCTGATTGGTCTGTGTGTGATAGTGTATGGTAAAGGAGGAGCATATCTGATTGGTCTGTGTGTGATAGTGTATGGTAAAGGAGGAGCATATCTGATTGGTCTGTGTATGATAGTGTATGGTAAAGGAGGAGCATATCTGATTGGTCTGTGTGTGGTAAAGGAGGAGCATATCTGATTGGTCTGTGTGTGGTAAAGGAGGAGCATATCTGATTGGTCTGTGTGTGATAGTGAATGGTAAAGGAGGAGCATATTTGATTGGTCTGTGTGTGGTAAAGGAGGAGCATATTTGATTGGTCTGTGTGTGGTAAAGGAGGAGCATATCTGATTGGTCTGTGTGTGATAGTGTATGGTAAAGGAGGAGCATATCTGATTGGTCTGTGTGTGATAGTGTATGGTAAAGGAGGAGCATATCTGATTGGTCTGTGTGTGGTAAAGGAGGAGCATATCTGATTGGTCTGTGTATGGTAAAGGAGGAGCATATCTGATTGGTCTGTGTGTGATAGTGTATGGTAAAGGAGGAGCATATCTGATTGGTCTGTGTATGATAGTGTATGGTAAAGGAGGAGCATATCTGATTGGTCTGTGTGTGATAGTGTATGGTAAAGGAGGAGCATATCTGATTGGTCTGTGTGTGATAGTGTGTGGTAAAGGAGGAGCATATCTGATTGGTCTGTGTGTGATAGTGTATGGTAAAGGAGGAGCATATCTGATTGGTCTGTGTGTGATAGTGTATGGTAAAGGAGGAGCATATTTGATTGGTCTGTGTGTGGTAAAGGAGGAGCATATCTGATTGGTCTGTGTGTGGTAAAGGAGGAGCATATCTGATTGGTCTGTGTGTGATAGTGTATGGTAAAGGAGGAGCATATCTGATTGGTCTGTGTGTGGTAAAGGAGGAGCATATCTGATTGGTCTGTGTGTGATAGTGAATGGTAAAGGAGGAGCATATCTGATTGGTCTGTGTGTGGTAAAGGAGGAGCATATCTGATTGGTCTGTGTGTGGTAAAGGAGGAGCATATCTGATTGGTCTGTGTGTGGTAAAGGAGGAGCATATCTGATTGGTCTGTGTGTGGTAAAGGAGGAGCATATCTGATTGGTCTGTGTGTGATAGTGAATGGTAAAGGAGGAGCATATCTGATTGGTCTGTGTGTGATAGTGTGTGGTAAAGGAGGAGCATATTTGATTGGTCTGTGTGTGGTAAAGGAGGAGCATATTTGATTGGTCTGTGTGTGATAGTGAATGGTAAAGGAGGAGCATATCTGATTGGTCTGTGTGTGATAGTGAATGGTAAAGGAGGAGCATATCTGATTGGTCTGTGTGTGATAGTGTATGGTAAAGGAGGAGCATATCTGATTGGTCTGTGTGTGATAGTGTATGGTAAAGGAGGAGCATATTTGATTGGTCTGTTTGTGATAGTGTATGGTAAAGGAGGAGCATATTTGATTGGTCTGTGTATGGTAGTGTATGGTAAAGGAGGAGCATATCTGATTGGTCTGTGTATGATAGTGTATGGTAAAGGAGGAGCATATCTGATTGGTCTGTGTATGATAGTGTATGGTAAAGGAGGAGCATATCTGATTGGTCTGTGTGTGATAGTGAATGGTAAAGGAGGAGCATATCTGATTGGTCTGTGTGTGATAGTGTATGGTAAAGGAGGAGCATATCTGATTGGTCTGTGTGTGATAGTGTATGGTAAAGGAGGAGCATATCTGATTGGTCTGTGTGTGGTAAAGGAGGAGCATATCTGATTGGTCTGTGTGTGATAGTGTGTGGTAAAGGAGGAGCATATTTGATTGGTCTGTGTGTGGTAAAGGAGGAGCATATCTGATTGGTCTGTGTGTGGTAAAGGAGGAGCATATCTGATTGGTCTGTGTATGGTAAAGGAGGAGCATATTTGATTGGTCTGTGTGTGGTAAAGGAGGAGCATATCTGATTGGTCTGTGTGTGGTAAAGGAGGAGCATATCTGATTGGTCTGTGTGTGATAGTGAATGGTAAAGGAGGAGCATATCTGATTGGTCTGTGTGTGATAGTGAATGGTAAAGGAGGAGCATATTTGATTGGTCTGTGTGTGATAGTGTATGGTAAAGGAGGAGCATATCTGATTGGTCTGTGTGTGATAGTGTATGGTAAAGGAGGAGCATATCTGATTGGTCTGTGTGTGATAGTGTATGGTAAAGGAGGAGCATATCTGATTGGTCTGTGTATGATAGTGTATGGTAAAAGAGGAGCATATCTGATTGGTCTGTGTGTGGTAAAGGAGGAGCATATCTGATTGGTCTGTGTGTGGTAAAGGAGGAGCATATCTGATTGGTCTGTGTGTGATAGTGAATGGTAAAGGAGGAGCATATTTTATTGGTCTGTGTGTGGTAAAGGAGGAGCATATTTGATTGGTCTGTGTGTGGTAAAGGAGGAGCATATCTGATTGGTCTGTGTGTGATAGTGTATGGTAAAGGAGGAGCATATCTGATTGGTCTGTGTGTGATAGTGTATGGTAAAGGAGGAGCATATCTGATTGGTCTGTGTGTGGTAAAGGAGGAGCATATCTGATTGGTCTGTGTATGGTAAAGGAGGAGCATATCTGATTGGTCTGTGTGTGATAGTGTATGGTAAAGGAGGAGCATATCTGATTGGTCTGTGTATGATAGTGTATGGTAAAGGAGGAGCATATCTGATTGGTCTGTGTGTGATAGTGTATGGTAAAGGAGGAGCATATCTGATTGGTCTGTGTGTGATAGTGTGTGGTAAAGGAGGAGCATATCTGATTGGTCTGTGTGTGATAGTGTATGGTAAAGGAGGAGCATATCTGATTGGTCTGTGTGTGATAGTGTATGGTAAAGGAGGAGCATATTTGATTGGTCTGTGTGTGGTAAAGGAGGAGCATATCTGATTGGTCTGTGTGTGGTAAAGGAGGAGCATATCTGATTGGTCTGTGTGTGATAGTGTATGGTAAAGGAGGAGCATATCTGATTGGTCTCTGTGTGGTAAAGGAGGAGCATATCTGATTGGTCTGTGTGTGATAGTGAATGGTAAAGGAGGAGCATATCTGATTGGTCTGTGTGTGGTAAAGGAGGAGCATATCTGATTGGTCTGTGTGTGGTAAAGGAGGAGCATATCTGATTGGTCTGTGTGTGGTAAAGGAGGAGCATATCTGATTGGTCTGTGTGTGGTAAAGGAGGAGCATATCTGATTGTTCTGTGTGTGATAGTGAATGGTAAAGGAGGAGCATATCTGATTGGTCTGTGTGTGATAGTGTGTGGTAAAGGAGGAGCATATTTGATTGGTCTGTGTGTGGTAAAGGAGGAGCATATTTGATTGGTCTGTGTGTGATAGTGAATGGTAAAGGAGGAGCATATCTGATTGGTCTGTGTATGATAGTGTATGGTAAAGGAGGAGCATATCTGATTGGTCTGTGTATGATAGTGTATGGTAAAGGAGGAGCATATCTGATTGGTCTGTGTGTGATAGTGAATGGTAAAGGAGGAGCATATCTGATTGGTCTGTGTGTGATAGTGTATGGTAAAGGAGGAGCATATCTGATTGGTCTGTGTGTGATAGTGTATGGTAAAGGAGGAGCATATCTGATTGGTCTGTGTGTGGTAAAGGAGGAGCATATCTGATTGGTCTGTGTGTGATAGTGTATGGTAAAGGAGGAGCATATCTGATTGGTCTGTGTGTGGTAAAGGAGGAGCATATCTGATTGGTCTGTGTGTGATAGTGAATGGTAAAGGAGGAGCATATTTGATTGGTCTGTTGTTTTATGACCCACTTCACTCTCTGTGGTTCACTGTTGGCACATGTTTATGATGCGTACATCTCAGATGGCCTGGCTGGGCCAATCAGGGATCAGGGGTTAGTTAAGGACAGGTGAAGTCAACTCCAGAGACTGATCTATGGTCTGTTTGGCTGTTTTATTACCTAGAGGTTGTGGTTAGCATTGGAGTTAGTTAAGCTGATCTTAGATATGTGGTTAGGATTGACTCCTACCTTGAGTTGCAGGGATGTGGCAATTATAAATTGGATGTAAGCAGAGGTGAGGGACTGGACTCCAGGATATTATTTATGATGTATGTGAGGGACTGGACTCCAGGATATTATTTATGATGTGAGGGACTGGACTCCAGGATATTATTGATGATGTGAGGGACTGGACTCCAGGATATTATTTATGATGTGAGGGACTGGACTCCAGGATATTATTGATGATGTGAGGGACTGGACTCCAGGATATTATTGATGATGTGAGGGACTGGACTCCAGGATATTATTTATGATGTGAGGGACTGGACTCCAGGATATTATTGATGATGTGAGGGACTGGACTCCAGGATATTATTTATGATGTGAGGGACTGGACTCCAGGATATTATTTATGATGTGAGGGACTCCAGGATATTATTGATGATGTGAGGGACAGGACTCCAGAATATTATTGATGATGTGAGGGACTCCAGGATATTATTGATGAGGTGAGGGACTCCAGGATATTATTGATGATGTGAGGGACTCCAGGATATTATTGATGATGTGAGGGACTCCAGGATATTATTAATGAGGTGAGGGACTCCAGGATATTATTGATGAGGTGAGGGACTGGACTCCAGGATATTATTGATGATGTGAGGGACTCCAGGATATTATTGATGATGTGAGGGACTCCAGGATATTATTTATGATGTGAGGGACTCCAGGATATTATTGATGATGTGAGGGACTGGATTCCAGGATATTATTGATGATGTGAGGGACTCCAGGATATTATTTATGATGTGAGGGACTGGACTCCAGGATATTATTGATGATGTGGGGGACTCCAGGATATTATTTATGATGTGAGGGACTCCAGGATATTATTGATTATGTGAGGGACTCCAGGATATTATTGATGATGTGAGGGACTGGACTCCAGGATATTATTTATGATGTGAGGGACTCCAGGATATTATTTATTATGTGAGGGACTCCAGGATATTATTTATGATGTGAGGGACTGGACTCCAGGATATTATTGATGATGTGAGGGACTCCAGGATATTATTGATGATGTGAGGGACTCCAGGATATTATTGATGATGTGAGGGACTGGACTCCAGAATATTATTGATGATGTGAGGGACTCCAGGATATTATTGATGAGGTGAGGGACTCCAGGATATTATTGATGATGTGAGGGACTCCAGGATATTATTGATGATGTGAGGGACTCCAGGATATTATTGATGAGGTGAGGGACTCCAGGATATTATTGATGAGGTGAGAGACTGGACTCCAGGATATTATTGATGATGTGAGGGACTCCAGGATATTATTGATGATGTGAGGGACTCCAGGATATTATTTATGATGTGAGGGACTCCAGGATAGTATTGATGATGTGAGGGACTGGATTCCAGGATATTATTGATGATGTGAGGGACTCCAGGATATTATTTATGATGTGAGGGACTGGACTCCAGGATATTATTGATGATGTGAGGGACTGGACTCCAGGATATTATTTATGATGTGAGGGACTGGACTCCAGGATATTATTGATGATGTGAGGGACTGGACTCCAGGATATTATTGATGATGTGAGGGACTGGACTCCAGGATATTATTTATGATGTGAGGGACTGGACTCCAGGATATTATTGATGATGTGAGGGACTGGACTCCAGGATATTATTTATGATGTGAGGGACTGGACTCCAGGATATTATTTATGATGTGAGGGACTCCAGGATATTATTGATGATGTGAGGGACTGGACTCCAGAATATTATTGATGATGTGAGGGACTCCAGGATATTATTGATGAGGTGAGGGACTCCAGGATATTATTGATGATGTGAGGGACTCCAGGATATTATTTATGATGTGAGGGACTCCAGGATATTATTGATGAGGTGAGGGACTCCAGGATATTATTGATGAGGTGAGGGACTGGACTCCAGGATATTATTGATGATGTGAGGGACTCCAGGATATTATTGATGATGTGAGGGACTCCAGGATATTATTTATGATGTGAGGGACTCCAGGATATTATTGATGATGTGAGGGACTGGATTCCAGGATATTATTGATGATGTGAGGGACTCCAGGATATTATTTATGATGTGAGGGACTGGACTCCAGGATATTATTGATGATGTGGGGGACTCCAGGATATTATTTATGATGTGAGGGACTCCAGGATATTATTGATTATGTGAGGGACTCCAGGATATTATTGATGATGTGAGGGACTGGACTCCAGGATATTATTTATGATGTGAGGGACTCCAGGATATTATTTATTATGTGAGGGACTCCAGGATATTATTTATGATGTGAGGGACTGGACTCCAGGATATTATTGATGATGTGAGGGACTCCAGGATATTATTGATGATGTGAGGGACTCCAGGATATTATTGATGATGTGAGGGACTGGACTCCAGAATATTATTGATGATGTGAGGGACTCCAGGATATTATTGATGAGGTGAGGGACTCCAGGATATTATTGATGATGTGAGGGACTCCAGGATATTATTGATGATGTGAGGGACTCCAGGATATTATTGATGAGGTGAGGGACTCCAGGATATTATTGATGAGGTGAGAGACTGGACTCCAGGATATTATTGATGATGTGAGGGACTCCAGGATATTATTGATGATGTGAGGGACTCCAGGATATTATTTATGATGTGAGGGACTCCAGGATATTATTGATGATGTGAGGGACTGGATTCCAGGATATTATTGATGATGTGAGGGACTCCAGGATATTATTTATGATGTGAGGGACTGGACTCCAGGATATTATTGATGATGTGAGGGACTCCAGGATATTATTTATGATGTGAGGGACTCCAGGATATTATTTATGATGTGAGGGACTCCAGGATATTATTTATGATGTGAGGGACTGGACTCCAGGATATTATTGATGATGTGAGGGACTCCAGGATATTATTGATGATGTGAGGGACTCCAGGATATTATTGATGAGTTGAGGGACTGGACTCCAGGATATTATTTATGATGTGAGGGACTCCAGGATATTATTGATGATGTGAGGGACTGGACTCCAGAATATTATTGATAATGTGAGGGACTCCAGGATATTATTGATGAGGTGAGGGACTCCAGAATATTATTGATGATGTGAGGGACTCCAGGATATTATTGATGATGTGAGGGACTCCAGGATATTATTGATGAGGTGAGGGACTCCAGGATATTATTGATGAGGTGAGGGACTGGACTCCAGGATATTATTGATGATGTGAGGGACTCCAGGATATTATTGATGATGTGAGGGACTCCAGGATATTATTTATGATGTGAGGGACTCCAGGATATTATTGATGATGTGAGGGACTGGATTCCAGGATATTATTGATGATGTGAGGGACTCCAGGATATTATTTATGATGTGAGGGACTGGACTCCAGGATATTATTGATGATGTGAGGGACTCCAGGATATTATTTATGATGTGAGGGACTCCAGGATATTATTTATGATGTGAGGGACTCCAGGATATTATTTATGATGTGAGGGACTGGACTCCAGGATATTATTGATGATGTGAGGGACTCCAGGATATTATTGATGATGTGAGGGACTCCAGGATATTATTGATGAGGTGAGGGACTGGACTCCAGGATATTATTTATGATGTGAGGGACTCCAGGATATTATTGATGATGTGAGGGACTGGACTCCAGAATATTATTGATGATGTGAGGGACTCCAGGATATTATTGATGAGGTGAGGGACTCCAGGATATTATTGATGATGTGAGGGACTGGACTCCAGAATATTATTGATGATGTGAGGGACTCCAGAATATTATTGATGAGGTGAGGGACTCCAGGATATTATTGATGATGTGAGGGACTCCAGGATATTATTGATGATGTGAGGGACTCCAGGATATTATTGATGAGGTGAGGGACTGGACTCCAGGATATTATTGATGATGTGAGGGACTCCAGGATATTATTGATGATGTGAGGGACTCCAGGATATTATTTATGATGTGAGGGACTCCAGGATATTATTGATGATGTGAGGGACTGGATTCCAGGATATTATTGATGATGTGAGGGACTCCAGGATATTATTTATGATGTGAGGGACTGGACTCCAGGATATTATTGATGATGTGAGGGACTGGACTCCATGATATTATTTATGATGTGAGGGACTCCATGATATTATTTATGATCTGAGGTGAGGGACTGGACTCCAGGATATTATTGATGATGTGAGGGACTCCATGATATTATTGATGAGGTGAGGGACTGGACTCCAGGATATTATTGATGATGTGAGGGACTGGACTCCAGGATATTATTTATGATGTGAGGGACTCCAGGATGTTATTGATGATGTGAGGTGAGGGACTGGACTCCAGGATAGTATTGATGATGTGAGGTGAGGGACTGGACTCCAGGATAGTATTGATGATGTGAGGTGAGGGACTGGACTCCAGGATAGTATTTATGATGTGAGGGACTCCAGGATATTATTTATGATGTGAGGGACTGGACTCCAGGATATTATTGATGATGTCTGTGAGGGTGTGTGTAGGGTGTGTTTGTGATGGTGTGTCAGGGTGTGTGTAAAGGGTTTGTGTAGATGGTGTGTGTGAGGGTGTGTGTGTAAAGGGTGTGTCAGGGTGTGTGTGTAAAGGGTTTGTGTAGATGGTGTGTGTGAGGGTGTGTGTGTGAAGGTGTGTCAGGGTGTGTGTGTAAAAGGTTTGTGTAGATGGTGTGTGTGAGGGTGTGTGTCCATTTGGGACTCGGTGTTGTAACACATTAAGCATGAACTGAAAGGAAGCTGTTACTCTACCCTCTCTCTCTGTGTCTCTCTCTCTGTCTCTCTCTCTCTCTGTGTCTCTCTCTCTGTCTCTCTCTCTCTCTCTCTCTCTCTCTGTCTCTCTCTGTCTCTCTCTCTGTCTCTCTCTCTCTCTCTCTCTCTCTCTCTCTGTCTCTCTCTCTCTGTGTCTCTGTCTCTGTCTCTGTCTCTCTCTCTCTCTCTCTCTCTCTCTCTCTCTCTCTCTCTCTCTCTCTCTCTCTCTCTCTCTCTCTCTCTCTCTCTCTCTCTCTCTCTCTGTCTCTCTCTCTCTGTGTCTCTCTCTCTCTCTCTCTGTCTCTCTCTCAGGTATTCTGCCTGCCGCTGTGTACTCTCTGTTTAGGGCCAAATAGCATTCTAGTTTGCTCTGTTTTTTTGTTAATTCTTTCCAATGTGTCAAGTAATTATCTTTTTGTTTTCTCATGATTTGGTTGGGTCTAATTGTGCTGCTGTCCTGGGGCTCTGTGGGGTGTGTTTGTGTTTGTGAACAGAGCCCCAGGACCAGCTTGCTTAGGGGACTCTTCTCCAGGTTCATCTCTCTGTAGGTGATGGCTTTGTTATGGAAGGTTTGGGAATCGCTTCCTTTTAGGTGGTTGTAGAATTTAACGGCTCTTTTTTGGATTTTGATAATTAGTGGGTATCGGCCTAATTCTGCTCTGCAAGCATTATTTGGTGTTCTACGTTGTACACGGAGGCTATTTTTGCAGAATTCTGCGTGCAGAGTCTCAATTTGGTGTTTGTCCTATTTTGTGAAGTCTTGGTTGGTGAGCGGACGCCAGACCTCACAACCATAAGGGCAATGGGTTCTATGACTGATTCCAGTGTTTTTAGCCGGATCCTAATTGGTATGTTGAAATTGATGTTACATTTGATGGCATAGAATGCCCGTCTTGCCTTGTCTCTCAGATCGTTCACAGCTTTGTGGAAGTTACCTGTGGCGCTGATGTTTAGGCCAAGGTATGTATAGTTTTTTGTGTGCTCTAGGGCAACAGTGTCTAGATGGAATTTGTATTTGTGTTCTTGGCGACTGGACCTTTTTTGGTCTTACTGAGATTTACTGTCAGGGCCCAGGTCTGACAGAATCTGTGCAGAAGATCTAGGTGCTGCTGTAGGCCCTCCTTGGTTGGTGACAGAAGCACCAGATCATCAGCAAACAGTAGACATTTGACTTCGGATTCTAGTAGGGTGAGGCTGGGGGCTGCAGACTTTTCTAGTGCCCGCGCCAATTCGTTGATATATATGTTGAAGAGGGTGGGGCTTAAGCTGCATCCCTGTCTCACCCCAAAACCCTGTGTGAAGAAATGTGTGTGTTTTTTGCCAATTTTAACCGCACACTTGTTGTTTGTGTACATGGATTTTATAATGTTGTATGTTTTACCCCCAACACCACTTTCCATCAGTTTGTATAGCAGACCCTCATGCCAAATTGAGTCGAAGGCTTTTTTGAAATCAACAAAGCATGAAAAGACTTTGCCTTTGTTTTGGTTTGTTTGGTTGTCAATTAGGGTGTGCAGGGTGAATACATGGTCTGTTGTACGGTAATTTGGTAAAAAGCCAATTTGACATTTGCTCAGTACATTGTTTTCATTGAGGAAATGTACGAGTCTGCTGTTAATGACAATGCAGAACATTTTCCCAAGGTTACTGTTGACGCATATTCCACGGTAGTTATTGGGGTCAAATTTGTCTCCACTTTTGTGGATTGGGGTGATCAGTCCTTGGTTCCAAATATTGGGGAAGATGCCAGAGCTAAGGATGATGTTAAAGAGTTTTAGTATAGCCAATTGGAATTTGTTGTCTGTATATTTGATCATTTCATTGAGGATACCATCAACACCACAGGCCTTTTTGGGTTGGAGGGTTTTTATTTTGTCCTGTAACTCATTCAAGGTAATTGGAGAATCCAGTGGGTTCTGGTGGTCTTTAATAGTTGATTCTAAGATCTGTATTTGATCATGTATATGTTTTTGCTCTTTATTCTTTGTTATAGAGCCAAAAAGATTGGAGAAGTGGTTTACCCATACATCTCCATTTTGGATAGATAATTCTTTGTGCTGTTGTTTGTTTAGTGTTTTCCAACTTTCCCAAAAGTGGTTATAGTCTATGGATTCTTCAATTACATTGAGCTGATTTCTGACATGCTGTTCCTTCTTTTTCCGTAGTGTATTTTCTCTCTCTCTCTCTCTCTCTCTCTCTCTCTCTCTCTCTCTCTCTCTCTCTCTCTCTCTCTCTCTCTCTCTCTCTCTCTCTGTCTCTGTCTCTGTCTCTGTCTCTCTCTCTCTCTCTCTCTGTCTCTCTCTCTCTCTCTCTCTCTGTCTCTCTCTCTCTCTCTCTCTGTGTTCGTCTCTGTCTCTCTCTCTGTGTCTCTCGCTCTGTCTCTCTCTCTCTCTCTCTCTCTCTCTCTCTCTCTCTCTCTCTCTGTCTCTCTCTCTCTCTCTCTTTCTCTCTCTCTCTCTCTCTGTGTGCGTCTCTGTCTCTCTCTCTCTCTCTCTCTGTGCGTCTTTGTCTCTCTCTCTCTCTCTCTCTCTCTGTGTGTGCGTCTCTCTCTCTCTCTCTCGCTCTCTCTCTGTGTGTGTGCGTCTCTGTCTCTCTCTCTCTCTCTCTCTCTGTGTGTGCGTCTCTCTCTCTCTCTCTCTAGTCCTCTCTTTGGTAAATGTAAGATGTTGGATGATAAGTGCTACTCTGCCTGTCTTCCTCTCCGTCTGGTAACTGGGCCAGATGATATCCGTGGTGATGATGGAAGTGAAACTGAAGCTGATTTCACACCCACAGAACTACACTTCCTGCCTGCCTGGCCCTCTCCTCTCCATACAGGCCTGGCTGATCAGTGGTGGAAGAGAGAGATGGAGAAAGGAGGAGGGAGATTGAGATACATTTGGAGGATAGGAGGAGAGAGATAGAGATAGAGTTGGAGTGGGGAGAAATGGTGGAAAAGGAGAGATTAAGGTGGATGGATAGTGATGGAGGGAGAGGTGAGTGTATGGAGGGATGGAGGGAGAGGTGAGTGTAGGGAGGGATGGAGGGATGGAGGGAGAGGTGAGTGTAGGGAGGGATGGAGGGATGGAGGGAGAGGTGAGTGTAGGGAGGGATGGAGGGATGGAGGGAGAGGTGAGTTGCCTTCTTTCATCTGCCTCCAGGTAGAATCTGGGTTGACTCTTTTACTCTCTGGTCCCATATTTCTCTCTGTCTCTGTCTCTGTCTCTGTCTCTGTCTCTCTCTCTCTCTCTCTCTCTCTCTCTCTCTCTCTCTCTCTCTCTCTCTCTAGATAAATATTAATGAGCAGGTTATTAATATCTTCCAGCCTGCGCTGTATGTGTGTGTGCGTGCCTGCGTGTAAGTGTTTGTGTGTGTGGGGTCGGCATAGAAGCACAGTGTATCAGAGAGGAAGAGGCGAAGCGAGAGGGTTTACGCCGCCCCAAAATCCGTCCACGTTAAGCAGATCATTAGTTATTAAACGCCCACAGAAATGCACGTTCTTCAGCTGAAAAATGATGGCCAGAGTTTACCCAGGATGTTGCACAACGATAAGTCACTGAGGTATCCTCCCTTAGTTAAAGTATTATATATTTGGGCTTGAAGTTAGAAATCTGAACTACCCACTTTGTGTAAATCCGTGTAAATGCTATATCTTTTCCTTTGATATTTCTACATTTAGTTGTTTTTTATAACCACCAGCATGCCATTGTTTATGAATCAAAAACAGTTGTAAAGTTAGTCTTCTTCGTGACTGAGATGAGCCGAATAGCCTGGTGTCCACTTGGTCTCCTGAGCCGAATAGCCTGGTGTCCACGTGGCCTCCTGAGCCGAATAGCCTGGTGTCCACTTGGTCTCCTGAGCCAAATAGCCTGGTGTCCACGTGGCCTCCTGAGCCGAATAGCCTGGTGTCCACTTGGTCTCCTGAGCCGAATAGCCTGGTGTCCACTTGGCCTCCTGAGCCAAATAGCCTGGTGTCCACTTGGCCTCCTGAGCCGAATAGCCTTGTGTCCACTTGGTCTCCTAAGCCGAATAGCCAGGTGTCCACTTGGCCTCCTGAGCCAAATAGCCTGGTGTCCACGTGGCCTCCTGAGCCAAATAGCCTGGTGTCCACGTGGCCTCCTGAGCCAAATAGCCTGGTGTCCACGTGGCCTCCTGAGCCAAATAGCCTGGTGTCCACATGGCCTCCTGAGCCAAATAGCCTGGTGTCCACGTGGCCTCCTGAGCCAAATAGCCTGGTGTCCACGTGGCCTCCTGAGCCAAATAGCGGTGCAAACTATTTTTACCAGAATCATTTGGATCTATATTTATACAGTACGTTCGGAAAGTAATCAGACCCCTTGAATTTTTCCATATTTTATTATGTGACAGCCTTATTTTAAAATGGATTAAATCACTCCCTAATCTACAAAGAAATACCCCATAATGACAAAGCAAAAACATTTCCGTAAGTTTCCGTTAATTTCCGTAAGTATTCAGACCCTTTACTCAGTACTTTGTTGAAGCACCTTTGGCAGCGATTACAGCCTCAAGTCTTCTTGGGTGTGATGCTACAAGCTTGGCACACCTGTATTTGGGGAGTTTCCCCCATTCTTCTCTGCAGATCCTCTCAAGCTCTGTTAGGTTGGATGGGGAGAGTCGCAAGATATTTTCAGGCCTCTCCAGAGATGTTCGATCGGTATCAAGTCCGGGCTCTGGCTGGGCCCCTCAAGGACATTCAGAGACTTGTCCCAAAGCCTCTCCTGCATTGTCTTGGCTGTGTGCTTAGGGTCATTGTCCTGTTGAAAGGTGAACCTTCACCCCAGTCTGTGGTCCTGAGTGAGCTTTTCATCAAGGATCTCTCTGTACTTTGCTCCGTTCATCTTTCCCTCTATCCGTACTAGTCTACCAGTCCCTGCCGCTGAAAAACATCCCCACAGCATGATGCTGCCACCACCATGCTTCACCGTAGGGAGGGTGCCAGGTTTCCTCCAGGCGTGATGATGCTTGGCATTCAGGCCAAATATTTCACTCTAACTTCCGCGACGCATATAAGGCCCTGCCCCGCCCCCCTTTCGGAAAAGCTGACCACGACTCCATTTTGTTGATCCCTGCCTACAGACAGAAACTAAAACAAGAGGCTCCCACGCTGAGGTCTGTCCAACGCTGGTCCGACCAAGCTGACTCCACACTCCAAGACTGCTTCCATCACGTGGACTGGGAGATGTTTCGTATTGCGTCAGATAACAACATTGACGAATACACTGATTCGGTGTGCGAGTTCATTAGAACGTGCGTTGAAGATGTCGTTCCCATAGCAACGATTAAAACATTCCCTAACCAGAAACCGTGGATTGATGGCAGCATTCGTGTGAAACTGAAAGCGCGAACCACTGCTTTTAATCAGGGCAAGGTGTCTGGTAACATGACCGAATACAAACAGTGCAGCTATTCCCTCCGCAAGGCTATCAAACAAGCTAAGCGCCAGTACAGAGACAAAGTAGAATCTCAATTCAACGGCTCAGACACAAGAGGCATGTGGCAGGGTCTACAGTCAATCACGGACTACAGGAAGAAACCCAGCCCAGTCACGGACCAGGATGTCTTGCTCCCAGGCAGACTAAATAACTTTTTTGCCCGCTTTGAGGACAATACAGTGCCACTGACACGGCCTGCAACGAAAACATGCGGTCTCTCCTTCACTGCAGCCGAGGTGAGTAAGACATTTAAACGTGTTAACCCTCGCAAGGCTGCAGGCCCAGATGGCATCCCCAGCCGCGCCCTCAGAGCATGCGCAGACCAGCTGGCCGGTGTGTTTACGGACATATTCAATCAATCCCTATACCAGTCTGCTGTTCCCACATGCTTCAAGAGGGCCACCATTGTTCCTGTTCCCAAGAAAGCTAAGGTAACTGAGCTAAATGACTACCGCCCCGTAGCACTCACATCCGTCATCATGAAGTGCTTTGAGAGACTAGTCAAGGACCATATCACCTCCACCCTACCTGACACCCTAGACCCACTCCAATTTGCTTACCGCCCAAATAGGTCCACAGACGATGCAATCTCAACCACACTGCACACTGCCCTAACCCATCTGGACAAGAGGAATACCTATGTGAGAATGCTGTTCATCGACTACAGCTCGGCATTCAACACCATAGTACCCTCCAAGCTCGTCATCAAGCTCGAGACCCTGGGTCTCGACCCCGCCCTGTGCAACTGGGTACTGGACTTCCTGACGGGCCGCCCCCAGGTGGTGAGGGTAGGCAACAACATCTCCTCCCCGCTGATCCTCAACACTGGGGCCCCACAAGGTTGCGTTCTGAGCCCTCTCCTGTACTCCCTGTTCACCCACGACTGCGTGGCCACGCACGCCTCCAACTCAATCATCAAGTTTGCGGACGACACAACAGTGGTAGGCTTGATTACCAACAACGATGAGACGGCCTACAGGGAGGAGGTGAGGGCCCTCGGAGTGTGGTGTCAGGAAAACAACCTCACACTCAACGTCAACAAAACTAAGGAGATGATTGTGGACTTCAGGAAACAGCAGAGGGAACACCCCCCTATCCACATCGATGGAACAGTAGTGGAGAGGGTAGCAAGTTTTAAGTTCCTCGGCATACACATCACAGACAAACTGAATTGGTCCACTCACACAGACAGCATCGTGAAGAAGGCGCAGCAGCGCCTCTTCAACCTCAGGAGGCTGAAGAAATTCGGCTTGTCACCAAAAGCACTCACAAACTTCTACAGATGCACAATCGAGAGCATCCTGGCGGGCTGTATCACCGCCTGGTATGGCAACTGCACCGCCCTCAACCGTAAGGCTCTCCAGAGGGTAGTGAGGTCTGCACAACGCATCACCGGGGGCAAACTACCTGCCCTCCAGGACACCTACACCACCCGATGTCACAGGAAGGCCATAAAGATCATCAAGGACATCAACCACCCGAGCCACTGCCTGTTCACCCCGCTATCATCCAGAAGGCGAGGTCAGTACAGGTGCATCAAAGCTGGGACCGAGAGACTGAAAAACAGCTTCTATCTCAAGGCCATCAGACTGTTAAACAGCCACCACTAACACTGAGTGGCTGCTGCCAACACACTGACACTGACTCAACTCCAGCCACTTTAATAATGGGAATTGATGGGAAATGATGTAAATATATCACTAGCCACTTTAAACAATGCTACCTTATATAAATGTTACTTACCCTACATTATTCATCTCATACGCATACGTATATACTGTACTCTATATCATCGACGGTATCCTTATGTAATACATGTATCACTAGCCACTTTAACTATGCCACTTTGTTTACATACTCATCTCATATGTATATACTGTACTCGATACAATCTACTGTATCTTGCCTATGCTGCTCTGTACCATCACTCATTCATATATCCTTATGTACATATTCTTTATCCCCTTACACTGTGTACAAGACAGTAGTTTTGGAATTGTTAGTTAGATTACTTGTTATTACTGCATTGTCGGAACTAGAAGCACAAGCATTTCGCTACACTCGCATTAACATCTGCTAACCATGTGTATGTGACAAATAAAATTTGATTTGATTTGATTTGGATTTGGTTTCATCAGACCAGAGAATAATGCGTCTCATGGTCTGAGAGTCTTTAGGTGCCTTTTGGCAAACTCCAAGCAGGCTGTCATGTGCCTTTTACTGAGGAGTAGCTTCCGTCTGGCCACTCTACCATAAAGGCCTGATTGGTGGAGTGTTGCAGAGATGGTCACCTCCCTGACTAAGGTCCTTCTCTCCCGATTGGTCAATTTGTCCGGGCGGCCAGCTATAGGAAGAGTCTCATTGAATATTCAACAAAATATTTCAAATAATGAGATGTATCCACCAATCCAAAGAGAGGAATAGACGGGAGCATGACAGCTCGTCTTTCTGCTCTGTGGACAACGAATCCCAATGTTAGGGGCGGAGACACAAGTATCTCGTCATACAGTACTTTTATCTCTCCTCTGCGGCCCACATCTCACTCTTCCTCTTACTGTTATATCTCTCCTCTTCCTCCCTGCTGCCCACATCTCACTCTTCCTCTTACTGTTATATCTCTCCTCTTCCTCCCTGCTGCCCACATCTCTCTCTTTCTCTTACTGTCATATCTCTCCTCTTCCTCCCTGTGTCTCACATCTCTCTCTTTCTCTTACTGTTATATATCTCCTCTTCCTCCATGTGTTTCACATCTCTCTCTTTCTCTTACTGTTATATCTCTCCTCTTCCTCCCTGCTGCCCACATCTCTCTCTTTCTCTTACTGTCATATCTCTCCTCTTCCTCCCTGCTGCCCACATCTATCTCTTTCTCTTACTGTTATATCTCTCCTCTTCCTCCCTGCAGCCCACATCTCTCTCTTTCTCTTACTGTTATATCTCTTCTCCTCCTCCCTGCTGCCCACATCTCTCTCTTTCTCTTACTGTTATATCTCTCCTCTTCCTCCCTGCTGCCCACATCTCTCTTTCTCTTACTGTTATATCTCTCCTCTTCCTCCCTACTGCCCACATCTCTCTCTTTCTCTTACTGTTATATCTCTCCTCTTCCTCCATGCAGCCCACATCTCTCTCTTTCTCTTACTGTTATATCTCTCCTCTTCCTCCCTAGTGCCCACATCTCTCTCTTTCTCTTACTGTTATATCTCTCCTCTTCCTCCCTGTGGCTCATATCAATTCATTTTAAAGGGTTTTATTAGCATGGGAAACATATGTTTACATTGTGAAAGCCACTGAAATAGATTTTTAAAAAGCAAAGTAAAATGTTTCTCTCTTTCTCTTACTATCATCTCTGATGTCTCTCCTCTGTCTCTCTGGACCTGCCTCTCCTCTGTCTCTCTGGACCTGTCTCTCTGGACCTGCCTCTCCTCTGTCTCTCTGGACCTGTCTCTCTGGACCTGTCTCTCTGGACTGTCTCTCTGGACCTGTCTCTCCTCTGTCTCTCTGGACCTGCCTCTCCTCTGTCTCTCTGGACCTGCCTCTCCTCTGTCTCTCTGGACCTGTCTCTCCTCTGTCTCTCTGGACCTGTCTCTCTGGACCTGTCTCTACACTCTTATAAAAAAATGTGCTATATAGTGTGGACCTGGTCCTAGATCAGTTCCTATACTCTGAGATGCTTTGTCCACTCTGACCCTCTCACTGTAAAGGATTCCCATCAGGCCTAGTGAGTTAGGAGCCTGTTTTCATCGGGGTCTGCTGTGTGCTGTTTCCCCTACAGGCTAGACAACAGGACATATTGCTACCACAGCACAGCACAGCATCCGCTCAGTAGCCGTTACAAACCTGGCACAGCAGCTCCACGTCTCTGTTTGTGTTGGTTCCCATGCAGTGAGACATTGATTGGCTTGTCATAATAAAACCATGTGACTAATCTCTCATTTATGATGGGGATCAATGGAGAGGCTGCCCAGGGACTAGTCTCAATCCATGATACATGATGCAGCCCAGGGACCAGTCTCAATCCATGATACATGATGCAGCCCAGGGACCAGTCTCAATCCATGATACATGATTCAGCCCAGGGACCAGCCTCAATCCATGATGCAGCCCAGGGACCAGCCTCAATCCATGATACATGATGCTGCCCAGGGACCAGCCTCAATCCATGATGCAGCCCAGGGACCAGTCTCAATCCATGATACATGATGCTGCCCAGGGACCAGCCTCAATCCATGATACACGATTCAGCCCAGGGACCAGCCTCAATCCATTATCCAACTGCCTTATGGATCATCAGGTCAGATGTTTTAGTTCTGACAACAGGTACACGGAACAGTGGACACGTTTTTTAAATGTTAAATGTTACCTTTATTTAACTAGACAAGTCAGACAGAACGGTTAGACAGAATAACATACTGCGGAATCTAGAAATACATGATTTCCATGATTTAAGGGAAAGGGAGAGACCAACAGTAGTCAGTTGTTCAACTGAATGCATTCAACTGAAATGTGTTAACTGCCTTGTTAACTGAACAGTGGGTTAACTGCCTTGTCAACTGAACAGTGGGTTAACTGCCTTGTTAACTGAACAGTGGGTTAACTGCCTTGTTAACTGAACAGTGGGTTAACTGCCTTGTTAACTGAACAGTGGGTTAACTGCCTTGTTAACTGAACAGTGGGTTAACTGCCTTGTTAACTGAACAGTGGGTTAACTGCCTTGTCAACTGAACAGTGGGTTAACTGCCTTGTCAACTGAACAGTGGGTTAACTGCCTTGTTAACTGAACAGTGGGTTAACTGCCTTGTTAACTGAACAGTGGGTTAACTGCCTTGTCAACTGAACAGTGGGTTAACTGCCTTGTTAACTGAACAGTGGGTTAACTGCCTTGTTAACTGAACAGTGGGTTAACTGCCTTGTCAACTGAACAGTGGGTTAACTGCCTTGTTAACTGAACAGTGGGTTAACTGCCTTGTCAACTGAACAGTGGGTTAACTGCCTTGTTAACTGAACAGTGGGTTAACTGCCTTGTCAACTGAACAGTGGGTTAACTGCCTTGTCAACTGAACAGTGGGTTAACTGCCTTGTTAACTGAACAGTGGGTTAACTGCCTTGTTAACTGAACAGTGGGTTAACTGCCTTGTTAACTGAACAGTGGGTTAACTGCCTTGTTGACTGAACAGTGGGTTAACTGCCTTGTTAACTGAACAGTGGGTTAACTGCCTTGTCAACTGAACAGTGGGTTAACTGCCTTGTCAACTGAACAGTGGGTTAACTGCCTTGTCAACTGAACAGTGGGTTAACTGCCTTGTCAACTGAACAGTGGGTTAACTGCCTTGTCAACTGAACAGTGGGTTAACTGCCTTGTTAACTGAACAGTGGGTTAACTGCCTTGTTAACTGAACAGTGGGTTAACTGCCTTGTCAACTGAACAGTGGGTTAACTGCCTTGTCAACTGAACAGTGGGTTAACTGCCTTGTCAACTGAACAGTGGGTTAACTGCCTTGTCAACTGAACAGTGGGTTAACTGCCTTGTCAACTGAACAGTGGGTTAACTGCCTTGTCAACTGAACAGTGGGTTAACTGCCTTGTTAACTGAACAGTGGGTTAACTGCCTTGTCAACTGAACAGTGGGTTAACTGCCTTGTCAACTGAACAGTGGGTTAACTGCCTTGTCAACTGAACAGTGGGTTAACTGCCTTGTCAACTGAACAGTGGGTTAACTGCCTTGTTAACTGAACAGTGGGTTAACTGCCTTGTTAACTGAACAGTGGGTTAACTGCCTTGTTAACTGAACAGTGGGTTAACTGCCTTGTTAACTGAACAGTGGGTTAACTGCCTTGTTAACTGAACAGTGGGTTAAGTGCCTTGTTCAGCGGCAGACCGACAGTTTTTTACCTTGACAGCTCGGGGATTCGATCCGGCAACCTTTCGGTTACTGGCCCAACGCTCTAACCACTTTATATTCCCAAAGCATGTTTAGGTATTTTTATTCTTCCTCATTACAAGACTAGGTCAGCCTCCCAAAGGGCTCTCTAATCCCTATATAGTGCACTATTTTGGACCAGAAGTAGTGGACTACATAGGAAATATGGTGTCATTTGGGAGGCAGTTTAGGATACTGGAGATGAGCCAGTATGTACTGTATATTATCAAATGGATAAATCAATAGGATAAAACACATCTGCTATAAAGCTGACTTCCTGTTGGGGTTTGGGGAAATCATATATACATTCTATGAATTATACTTCAATTATATGAAGTATACATACATTATATATGAATTATACATCAATTATATGAATTATATATACATTCTATGAATTATAAATCAATTATATGAATTATACATACATTACATATAAATTATATGAATTATACATACATTATATATAAATTATATGAATTATACATATATTATATGAATTATACATAAAGTATATATAAATTATATAAATTACACATCCATGATATATAAATTATATGAATTATACATCCATTATATATACATTATATATAGCATATGGATGGATGTGTGTCTGAGTGTGTTAGCCCAGTTAGCATATGGATGTGTGTCTGAGTGTGTTAACCCAGTTAGCATATGGATGTGTGTCTGAGTGTGTTAGCCCAGTTAGCATATGGATGTGTGTCTGAGTGTGTTAGCCCAGATAGCATATGGATGTGTGTTTCTGTGTATGAACAGGGCTAGCGGAGGAAGAGGAGGAGAGTGAGTGGCTGCTGCCAACATACTGACTCAACTACAGCCACTTTAATAATGGAAAAATTGATGTAAAAAATGTATCACTAGCCACTTTAAACAATGCCACTTAATATAATGTTTACAAACCCTACATTACTCATCTCATATGTATATGTATATACTGTACTCTATACCATCTACTGCATCTTTATGTAATACATGTATCACTAGCCACTTTAAACAATGCCACTTTTATATGTTTACATACCCTACATTACTCATCTCATATGTATATACTGTACTCTATACCATCTACTGCATCTTGCCTATGCCGCTCTGTACCATCACTCATTCATATATCTTTATGTACATATTCTTTATCCCTTTACACTTGTGTGTATAAGAGAGCGAGAAAGAGAGAGAGAGAGAGACAGAGAGAGAGAGAGAGAGAGAAAGAGACAGAGACAGAGAGAGAGACATAGAGAGAGAGAGAGACAGAGAGAGAGAGGGGTGTGTAAAGTGAGATGGAGTGAGAAGGGAAGAGTTGACTGAGTGGAGAATTGACTGAGTGGTAGCTGACTGAGTGGCAGCTCATATGGGTGGGGGAGAGAGGGGAAGGAGGGATGAGGAGGGAGGTTATGAAATGAGGTCAGTGAGAGGGAGGAGAGGAGGGAGAGAGAGAGGGAGTCTCCACAGGGATTGGTCAGTGTCAGTTCAAGGAGCGAGTGAGTTACTGCCCTTGTCTACTGCCCTTGTGAGTGTGTGTGTGTGTGTGTGTGTGTGTGTGTGTGTGTGTGTGTGTGTGTGTGTGTATGTGCACGCTGCAAATATGTCTGTGTGTAGTCTCTGTGTGTGTGTGTGTGTGTGTGTGTGTGTGTGTGTGTGTGTGTGTGTGTGTGTGTGTGTGTGTGTGTGTGTGTGTGTGTGTGTGTGTGTGTGTGTGTGTGTCAGTTACACATACAGGTCAGTACATAAACACAACAAGTAGGTGGGAAAGGCGTTGTGCCGTGAGGTGTTGCTCCTCTCACCAGATTTTCTGTTCAATTCAATTCATCAATTACTCATTCAATTCACTAATCAATTCTTCAATTACTCATTCAATTCACTAATCAATTTATCATAAAAAACATAAAAACACCAAATAATGCATGCAGAGCAGAATTAGGCCGATACCCACTAATTATCAAAATCCAGAAAAGAGCCGTTAAATTCTACAACCACCTAAAAGGAAGCGATTCCCAAACCTTCCATAACAAAGCCATCACCTACAGAGAGATGAACCTGGAGAAGAGTCCCCTAAGCAAGCTGGTCCTGGGGCTCTGTTCACAAACACAAACACACCCTACAGAGCCCCATGACAGCAGCACAATTAGACCCAACCAAATCATGAGAAAACAAAAAGATAATTACTTGACACATTGGAAAGAATTAACAAAAAAACAAAGCAAACTAGAATGCTATTTGGCCCTAAACAGAGAGTACACAGCAGCAGAATACCTGACCACTGTGACTGACCCAAACTTAAGGAAAGCTTTGACTATGTACAGACTCAGTGAGCATAGCCTTGCTATTGAGAAAAGGCGCCGTAGGCAGACATGGCTCTCAAGAGAAGACAGGCTATGTGCTCACTGCCCACAAAATGAGGTGGAAACTGAGCTGCACTTCCTAACCTCCTGCCCAATGTATGTCCATATTAGAGAGACATATTTCCCTCAGATTACACAGATCCACAAAGAATTCGAAAACAAATCCAAATTTGAAAAACTCCCATATCTACTGGATGAAATTCCACAGTGTGCCATCACAGCAGCAAGATTTGTGACCTGTTGCCACGAGAAAAGGACAACCAGTGAAGAACACACACCATTGTAAATACAACCCATATTTATGCTTATTTATTTTATCTTGTGTCCTTTAACCATTTGTACATTGTTAAAACACTGTATATATATATATATAATATGACATGTGTAATGTCTTTACTGTTTTGAAACCTCTGTATGTGTAATGTTTACTGTTAATTTTTGTTGTTTTTCACTTTATATATTCACTTTGTGTGTTGTCTACCTCACTTGCTTTGGCAATGTTAACACATGTTTCCCATGCCAATAAAGCCCTTGAATTGAATTGAATTGAATTGAATTGAGAGAGACAGAGAGGTAGAGAGAGAGAGAGAGGTAGAGAGAGAGAGAGAGAGGTAGAGAGAGAGAGAGAGAGCGAGAGAGAGAGAGAGGTAGAGAGAGACAGAGAGAAACAGAGAGGTAGAGAGAGAGAGATAGAGAGACAGAGAGGTAGAGAGAACATGTAAACATGGAATGTAGTAAGGTAATTTGGAGGTTTTGTAGACCGGAACAGACATTTTGCACAGCTAATTATCACTAGGCGGTGTTCAGAATGGATTTTATATCCCAAATGGTAGCCTATTTAGTATACAGTCCACTGCTTTTGACCAGGGCCCATAGAGCTGTGTAAAGGGATCTGGGTGCCATTTAGGACCAAGCCCAAGTCATGTATCACTACAAGAAACAGATTAATTTTGACTGTTTGTCTTTAGGCGCTGTAAGGAACACTTAACTGCAGTTAAATATAGAACTGCCTTTGGATGACAACTGAGCCACTCACCATCACCATCAGACTTTAAACCATCTCAATCTCATCTTCATCAATAAAGTAATGAGTGGATGAATGATTGATCCGATTCCTAGTTGATTTCTGCAAGGATTCACTCACTGCTGGAATTACTGATGTCTCCTCCTCCTCAGTCCTTCATCCCTTTATCCTCATCCCTCCATCCCTCTATCCTCATCCCTCCATCCTCTCCTCATCCCTATATCTTCTCCTCCTCATCCCTCTATCCTCTCCTCCTCATCCCTATATCCTCTCTTCCTCATCCCTCCATCCCTCTATCCTCTCCTCCTCATCCCCCCATCCCTCTATCATCTCCTCCTCATCCCTCCATCCTCTCCTCCTCCTCAGCCCTTCTTCCCTTTATCCTCATCCCTCTATCCTCTCCTCCTCATCCCTCTATCCTCTCCTCCTCATCCCTAAATCCTCTCCTCCTCATCCCTGCATCCTCTCCTCCTCATCCCTCTATCCTCTCCTCCTCATCCCTCCGTCCCTCTATCCTCTCCTCCTCGTCCCTCCATCCCTCTATCCTTTTCTCAGTCCCTCTATCCTCTCCTCCTCATCCCTATATCCTCTCCTCCTCGTCCCCTTTATCCTCTCCTCCTCATCCCTCCGTCCCTCTATCCTCTCCTCCTCGTCCCTCCATCCCTCTATCCTTTCCTCAATCCCTCTATCCTCTCCTCTCCTCCATCACAAAATAAGTGATATTTTTCGCCTTTCTGGTTCCTGAGGATAATGAAGTGATATTAATTGAATATAGTGACAGATCGGCTGTGAGTTTTAACCTTTAAAGAAACCACAGTCTGAGTCTCTCCACACACACACACACACACACACACACACACACACACACACACCCTGGCTCGCTGCTCAGATGAATCCATCTGCTGTCTTATTCAATGGTTTGAATGTTATTAGAGAGAATGACTTCAGCTGTGATTAAGAGCCTGTGTGTGTGTGTGTGTGTGTGTGTGTGTGTGTGTGTGTGTGTGTGTGTGTGTGTGTGTGTGTGTGTGTGTGTGTGTGTGTGTGTGTGTGTGTGTGTGTGTGTGTGTGTGTGTGTGTGTGTGCGTGCGGTGTGTGTGGTGTGTGTGTGTGTGTGTTTATTACTACAGACACTAACCAGGTTTCCATCCAACCTTTTTCTGTGGGTAAAGTACATGTTGGGTAAAAACCATCAGTACAGGCCTGATGTAAACAGCACATTTATCTGTCAACTTTACAAAAGTCAAAACAAGACAAAATACGCTACACAAAGTGGGATGTTTCTGTGACAGTAATATTAATTATGTGAGAAAATGAGGTGGAAACATCTTTCTGGGTAAATATTGACATAATAACCATATTGAAGTAAACCCTGGAGTAACGTGATGACATGGTGATTGGTCGTCAGACTAGTCAGGTCGTCCCACTACGACTCAGATTAAATAAGTGATGATATGGTGTTTGGTCGTCCCACTGCGACTCAGATTAAATAAGTGATGATATGGTGTTTGGTCGTCCCACTACGACTCAGATTAAATAAGTGATGATATGGTGTTTGGTCGTCCCACTACGACTCAGATTAAATAAGTGATGACATGGTGTTTGGTCGTCCCACTACGACTCAGATTAAATAAGTGATGACATGGTGTTTGGTCGTCCCACTACGACTCAGATTAAATACGTGATGATATGGTGTTTGGTCGTCCCACTACGACTCAGATGAAATAAGTGATGACATGGTGTTTGGTCGTCCCACTACGACTCAGATGAAATAAGTGATGACATGGTGTTTGGTCGTCCCACTACGACTCAGATTAAATAAGTGATGATATGGTGTTTGGTCGTCCCACTACGACTCAGATTAAATAAGTGATGACTTGGTGTTTGGTCGTCCCACTACGACTCAGATTAAATACGTGATGATATGGTGTTTGGTCGTCCCACTACGACTCAGATTAAATAAGTGATGACATGGTGTTTGGTCGTCCCACTACGACTCAGATTAAATAAGTGATGATATGGTGTTTAGTCGTCCCACTACGACTCAGATTAAATAAGTGATGATATGGTGTTTGGTCGTCCCACTACGACTCAGATTAAATAAGTGATGACATGGTGTTTGGTCGTCCCACTACGACTCAGATTAAATAAGTGATGATATGGTGTTTGGTCGTCCCACTACGACTCAGATTAAATAAGTGATGACATGGTGTTTGGTCGTCCCACTGCGACTCAGATTAAATAAGTGATGACATGGTGTTTGGTCGTCCCACTGCGACTCAGATTAAATAAGTGATGACATGGTGTTTGGTCGTCCCACTACGACTCAGATGAAATAAGTGATGATATGGTGTTTGGTCGTCCCACTACGACTCAGATTAAATAAGTGATGACATGGTGTTTGGTCGTCCCACTGCGACTCAGATTAAATAAGTGATGATATGGTGTTTGGTCGTCCCACTGCGACTCAGATTAAATAAGTGATGATATGGTGTTTGGTCGTCCCACTACGACTCAGATTAAATAAGTGATGACATGGTGTTTGGTCGTCCCACTACGACTCAGATTAAATAAGTGATGACATGGTGTTTGGTCGTCCCACTACGACTCAGATTAAATAAGTGATGATATGGTGTTTGGTCGTCCCACTATGACTCAGATTAAATAAGTGATGATATGGTGTTTGGTCGTCCCACTGCGACTCAGATTAAATAAGTGATGATATGGTGTTTGGTCGTCCCACTGCGACTCAGATTAAATAAGTGATGATATGGTGTTTGGTCGTCCCACTGCGACTCAGATTAAATAAGTGATGATATGGTGTTTGGTCGTCCCACTACGACTCAGATTAAATAAGTGATGATATGGTGTTTGGTCGTCCCACTGCGACTCAGATTAAATAAGTGATGACATGGTGTTTGGTCGTCCCACTACGACTCAGATTAAATAAGTGATGACATGGTGTTTGGTCGTCCCACTGCGACTCAGATTAAATAAGTGATGACATGGTGTTTGGTCGTCCCACTGCGACTCAGATTAAATAAGTGATGATATGGTGTTTGGTCGTCCCACTGCGACTCAGATTAAATAAGTGATGATATGGTGTTTGGTCGTCCCACTGCGACTCAGATTAAATAAGTGATGATATGGTGTTTGGTCGTCCCACTGCGACTCAGATTAAATAAGTGATGATATGGTGTTTGGTCGTCCCACTACGACTCAGATTAAATAAGTGATGACATGGTGTTTGGTCGTCCCACTACGACTCAGATTAAATAAGTGATGACATGGTGTTTGGTCGTCCCACTACGACTCAGGAAACCATGCAGTTTATTAGGCTACAGATGAAATATGTGATGATGAACTTCACAGGGAGGTCAAAGTGCAGTGATGAACTTGATGCTCCTTTCCAATAAATATTGAGGCTCATTCTGGTAACATGATGATCGATACGTGACTGACGTTTGACAAATACAAATAATCTAGGTCTTTTGTCCATAATAATCTCATCATGTAGGATATACCCTGGACTCCCTAATGGCGCAGCGGTCTAAGGCACTGCATCTCAGTGCAAGAGGCGTCACTACAGTCCCTGGTTTGAATCCAGACCAGAATCACATCCGGCCGTGATTTGGAGTCCCATAGGGCGGTGCACAATTGGCCCAGCGTCGTCCGGGTTTGGCCGAGGGAAGCCTGTCATTGAAAATAAGAATTTGTTCTGAATTGACTTGCCCAGTTAAATAAAGGTTAAATATAATAAACCCGCACTAAATGTTAGTGACAAAAGGTGAAAATGCGATGGAAACCCATTTAATGGAACCGCGTTAGTGATTTTAATGTGCACTACGTCATCACACACAGACTTCTATCACAACGACTCAATTGGATGAAAAATGTGAGGATTCTATTTATGAGGATTATATTTATGAGGATTCTATTTATGAGGATTCTATTTATGAGGATTCTATTTGTGAGGATTCTATTTATGAGGATTATATTTATGAGGATTCTATTTATGAGGATTCTATTTATGAGGATTCTATTTATGAGGATTATTTTTATGAGGATTCTATTTATGAGGATTCTATTTATTAGGATTCTATTTATGAGGATTCTATTTATGAGGATTCTATTTATGAGGATTCTATTGGTGAGGATTCTATTTATGAGGATTCTATTTATGAGGATTCTAGAATATTGACGTGAAAATTCTGTCGACAACTGGATGGTAAATCTTGCTGTTGTTTTTCAGTTATCTCCACCACTACGGCTCTGCTTTATCCCTCTTTTAACTCTGTCCCCAGATCAGCGTTAGGCTGGGTTTAGACATGGAGTACTGTGCAGAGAGATTAGGCATGGAGGGTCTTAGAACAGTGTCAATACATGATGAGTAGAGATGTCTTACACTATTATTGGAGTATGACATGTACAGTACTTTGTTTCTGGTTGTAATCTAGCTGACACATGGAGAACTTGGGGTAAATCTCTCTGTATCTCTGTCACACACACTCTCTCTCTCTCTCTCTCTCTCTCTCTCTCTCTCTCTCTCTCTCTCTCCTTTTTTGTCTTTTCTACCTCTCCTCTCCTCTTGCCTCTTTCTTCTATATCTCCTCTTCCCTCTCTCTCTCTCTCTCTCTCTCTTCTTCCCTTTCTAACTCTCCTCCTCTCCCTCTTCTCCTCTCTCTCTCTCTCTCTCTCTCTCTCTCTCCTCTTCCCTCTCTCTCTATCTCTCCTCCTCTCTCTCACTCTCCCTCTTCTCCTCTCTCTCTCTCTCTCTCTCCTCTTCCCTCTCTCTCTCCCTCTTCTCCTCTCTCTCTCTCTCCTCTTCCCTCTCTCTCTATCTCTCCACCTCTCTCTCTCTCCTCTCTCTCCTACTCTCTCCCTCTTCTCCTCTCTCTCTCTCTCTCCTCTTCCCTCTCTCTCTGTCTCTCCTCCTCTCTCTCTCTCTCTCTCTCTCTCTCTCTCTCTCTCTCTCTCTCTCTCTCTCTCTCTCTCTCTCTCTCCAGTCCAACCCCTTTCAGATCACGGCTGCTCTTCTGCACTGAATGTCTCTCTGTCTGCCTGACTGTCTATTAAAATAAAAGCAATACTGTAGGATAGTTGTGTTGTTTCATTTAGTCAGGATTAAATTGGCAACGGAGTCGGACTGGTCTGACTTCCACAATCTGAATGGCAATAAGCGACCTGTCCCTAAACTAACTCCACTAAATAGATCAAGATTACATAGATGTACCAAACAACATGTTCCCAATGGCCCCGTTCCGCCACTGTATCCCACATCTCAAGTCACCCTGCTCACCCCTCTCCCCCTTCTCTCCTCCTTCCAGGCTCCGACTACTCCCCCCCACCGCTGCCGGTGGTGGCGCCCAGTCTGAACGATACCAGCGTTGCAGATGGAGGAGGCGGCGTGGGTGGCGTCACAGCCCTGGGTGGAAGTGGAGGTGGGCGCGGGCCCCTGGAGGCCGTGGTCGGAGGGGCGGTGGTGGGGCTAGCGGCAGAGCACATCCCCAGCGGCCCCGGGGCGGCCCTCACCTGGCAGGCGGCCATCGAGGCGGCGCGGCAGGCCAAGCAGATGGGGAACGCGGGCGCGCCCATCTCCACAGCCAGCTCCACACAGAGGAAGAGGCAGCACTACACCAACAAGCCCAAGAAACCCATCAACACGGCCCCAACCAGACCTCCCAGAGCCCTGCTCTGCCTCACCCTCAAGAACCCCATCCGCAGAGCATGCATCAGCATAGTGGAGTGGAAGTATCCTCTATTATATATAGTGGTGTGAACTGGTTTATTATATAGTGATGGTGTGAACTGGTTTATTATATATAGTGATGGTGTGAACTGGTTTGTTATATATAGTGGTGTGAACTGGTTTATTATATAGTGATGGTGTGAACTGGTTTATTATATATGGTGATGGTGTGAACTGGTTTATTATATATAGTGATGGTGTGAACTGGTTTATTATATATAGTGATGGTGTGAACTGGTTTATTATATATAGTGATGGTGTGAACTGGTTTATTATATATAGTGATGGTGTGAACTGGTTTATTATATATAGTGATGGTGTGAACTGGTTTATTATATATAGTGATGGTGTGAACTGGTTTGATTGACTACTCTACACCACTGCAAAACCAATAGGATACATTTTTATTGTTTATAAGTAATAAATGGAATTGATATATTTTAGGAACTCAGTCGCACCCCTGTCAAAATGTGTAGAATTGTGAACAGCGTGAACAGGGTGAACAGGGCGAACAGCGTGAACAGTTTGGGGTTGTATGGGTTGAAGGGTGGGGGTTTGTTACTAAATGACATTATGCATCCGGACCTTTGGCAACAAGGAAATGTGTGTTTCCGGGCCTTCTCAGAAAGTGATAGAACACCCTGTTACATGCTGTATCATCACAGATTTGCATCAGAATACCTGTATACTTTACCCACACACCGAGAGTTGGCTAGTTATGGTGGAGTTGGCTAGATACGGTGGAGTTGGCTAGTTATGGTGGAGTTGGCTAGTTATGGTGGAGTTGGCTAGTTATGGTGGAGTTGGCTAGATACGGTGGAGTTGGCTAGTTATGGTGGAGTTGGCTAGATACGGTGGAGTTGGCTAGTTATGGTGGAGTTGGCTAGTTATGGTGGAGTTGGCTAGATACGGTGGAGTTGGCTAGTTATGGTGGAGTTGGCTAGTTATGGTGGAGTTGGCTAGTTATGGTGGAGTTGGCTAGATACGGTGGAGTTGGCTAGTTATGGTGGAGTTGGCTAGATACGGTGGAGTTGGCTAGTTATGGTGGAGTTGGCTAGTTATGGTGGAGTTGGCTAGTTATGGTGGAGTTGGCTAGTTATGGTGGAGTTGGCTAGTTATGGTTGGAGTTGGCTAGATATGGTGGAGTTGGCTAGTTATGGTGGAGTTGGCTAGTTATGGTGGAGTTGGCTAGGTATGGTGGAGTTGGCTAGTTATGGTGGAGTTGGCTAGATACGGTTGAGTTGGCTAGATATGGTTGAGTTGGCTAGTTATGGTGGAGTTGGCTAGTTATGGTGGAGTTGGCTAGTTATGGTGGAGTTGGCTAGTTATGGTGGAGTTGGCTAGTTATGGTGGAGTTGGCTAGTTATGGTGGAGTTGGCTAGTTATGATGGAGTTGGCTAGATACGTTGAGATGACTAGATACGGTTGAGTTGGCTAGATATGGTTGAGTTGGCTAGATACGGTTGAGTTGGCTAGATACGGTTGAGTTGGCTAGATATGGTTGAGTTGGCTAGATACGGTTGAGTTGGCTAGATATGGTTGAGTTGGCTAGATATGGTGGAGTTGGCTAGATACGTTGAGTTGGCTAGATATGGTTGAGTTGTGAATCAGGGATCACATACTAAAATGTACTGTATACACTCTTTTTTTGCTTTGAAGTTGCTTGGCTATATTATATAAAATATAAAAGAATCTTCCAACAGGGATGTTATGAGACACTATTTAAAACCTTTTGGGCTAGCGCCCCACCTCGACAACATCCGGTGAGACTTCAAAATACAAAATCTTTAATATTGAACATACATGAAAATACAAGTGTCATACATCATTTAAAAGCTTAACTTCTTGTTAATCTAGCTGCTTTGTCAGATTTCAAAAAGGCTTTACGGTGAAAGCAGACCATGCGATTATCTGAGGACAGTGCCCAGCATAAAAAAACATAAAAAACATTTTCCAAACCGGCAGAGGCCTCCCAAAAGTCAGAAATAGCGATAAAATATATCACTTACCTTTGAAGATCTTCCTCTGTTTGCAATCCCAAGTTGCATTGTTCGATACAGTCCTTCTTTATATCCCAAAAAAGTAAGTTTAGTTGGTGCGCCTGATTCAGTAATCCACCTGTTCTACTCGTTCAAAATGCATACAAAGGAATCCCAAAAGTTACCAATAAACTTCGTCCAAACAAGTCAAACAACGTTTCTAATCAATCCTCAGGTACCCTAATATGTAAATAAACGCTAACATTTAAGATGGAAAATAGTGTGTTCAATACCGGATGAGTGCGTGCCCTCATCCACGCGTGCCACAAGACTACAGTCAAAATGAGAGCCACCTTGAAAAACTACAAATTCTAGCTCATTTTTCAAAAAACAAGACTGTTGACATCTAGTGGAATCCATAGGAACTGCAATCTGGGAGGATTTCCTTAGATTTTCCCATAGACAAGCATTCCAATGGGTGAACACCTCAACAACAAAACGGAATGGATTCTCCTCGGGTTTTTACCTGCCATATCAGTTCTGTTATACTCACAGACATTATTTATTTAGTTATTTTTTGCGCCCAATTTCGTGGTATCCAATTGGTAGTAGTTACAGTCTTGTCTCATCGCTGCAACTCTGTTACGGACTCGGGAGAGGCGAAGGTCAAGAGCCATGCATCCTCCAAAACATAACCCAACCAAGCCGCACTGCTTCTTGACACAATGCCCATCCAACCCGGAAGCCAGCCGCACTAATGTGTCGGAGGAAACACCGTACACCTGGCGACCATGTCAGCGTGCACTGCGCCCGGCCCGCCAGAGAAGTCGCTAGTGCGCGATGAGACAAGGATATCCCTGCCGGCCAAACCGGACGACGCTGAGCCATTTGACTCACAGACATTATTTTAACAGTTTTAGAAACTTCACAGTGTTTTCTATCCAATACTACCAATTATATGCATATCCTAGCTTCTGGGCCTGAGTAACAGGTAGTTTACTTTGGGCACGTCAGTCATCCAAACTTCCGAATACTGCCCCCTATCCCTAAGAAGATCTAATGGCTGTTCTAGACTCATCAAAACAATTGTCATTAGTGAATTCTAGCGTGTTCATGTTAACATATGATCTGTACTGTAGGTTGAGCTATTTTAATGAGAGGCATTGATTGGTTAACATTATGTGTGTGTGAGGTTCTGTGATGTTGTCTGTCAGCCAGCGGTTAAGCCAAGGGTAACTGGACAGACTCTGATCTACGTGTGTGTGTAAGTTAAGGACTGTGTGTGTTTTTGTGTGTGCGCGAGCGAGCGTGCATGTGTGTATGCCTATATTCATCCGTTCATGTGCGTGTGTGTGTGTTGGTGTGTGTGTGTGTGTGTCTGTGTGTGTGTCTGTGTGTGTTTCTATGTGTGAGTGTGTCCCTATCATCGTGCCTAGCATGCAGGTGGAGGGGAGGGAGAATGGAGGAGGGGGAGAGGTGGAATGGAGGTAGGAGGGAGAGGTGGAGGGAGAGAGGAGGGAGAGAAGAGGGATGAGCGGGGAGAGAAGAAGGAGGAGGGGAGAGGAGGGTGGTGGATTGGGGGTGGAAGAAGAAAGGGAGGGATTGGGAGGATCTCAAGGATGAGTCACAGAGCAACCAGAATCCCAAATTAACTTTACGCTTTTCCTTCTCTTTCCTTCTCCCTGTATCTTTCCTTCCTTTCTCTCTTCCTGTATCTTTCCTTCCTTTCTCTCTTCCTGTATCTTTCCTTCCTTCCTTCCTTCCTTCCTTCCTTCCTTCCTTCCTTCCTTCCTTCCTTCCTTCCTTCCCTGTCCCTCTCCCTGTATCCTTCCTTCCTTCCTTCCTTCCCTGTTCCTCTCCCTGTATCCTTCCTTCTTTCCCTGTCCCTCTCCCTGTATCCTTGCTTCCTTCCTTCCCTGTCCCTCTCCCTGTATCCTTGCTTCCTTCCTTCCCTGTTCCTCTCCCTGTATCCTTCCTTCCCTGTCCCTCTCCCTGTATCCTTCCTTCCCTGTCCCTCTCCCTGTATCCTTCCTTCCCTCTTTCCCTGTTCCTCTCCCTGTATCCTTCCTTCCTTCCCTGTCCCTCTCCCTGTATCCTTCCTTCCTTCCTTCCTTCCTTCCTTCCTTCCTTCCTTCCTTCCTTCCTTCCTTCCTTCCTTCCTTCCTTCCTTCCTTCCCTGTTCTTCTCCCTGTATCTTTCCTTCCCTCCTTCCCTGTGCCTCTCTTTCTCATGAGAGTGAGGGACAACGTGCAATATCCCCCCCCTCCATCTCTCACCGTCTCTCTCCTTCTCTCTCTCTCTCTTTCTGTCTCTCTGTCTCGCTCCCTCTCTCTCCCGTGAGATCACAGAAGAGATGGAGAGAGAGAGAGGGAGAGAGAGAAGGAGAGAGACGGTAAGAGATGGAGGGAGGCAGAGAGAGGGAGAGAGAGAGAGAGGAAGGAAGGAGTAAGTGAGGGGGCAGGAGTAGAGACATATTTAGAAGGAGAGGAAGCATGGGAATGAAACCCTAATAAAGAGGTCTGAGTAAATGCTAAATGCGTCTCTTCCTTTTGGTCTAAAAGAGTCTAAAACAGCTAGTGGGAGGAGACTGACCAGATACTGTCCTGCTCTAAATTCACAGGAGAGGTGAGACACGATCTATACTTGTGAAACCACTTGACACACACGCGCAGGTCAGTGGTGGTCGGTGACCTTTAAGATGAGCAGGGCCTTGTTTATCTTTCAGCATGTTGGATGACTGTCGTTCATATTCCATTCAACCAGCTCAATGTAACATTGATAGGTTTTAAGCCTCTACATGATACTCAGAGTTTCCATTGTACCCTTCATGAGGTGGGTTTATAGGTGGAGGTGCTCAGGTCGAGAGAAAATGTTTGAGTAATCAAGATGATAGACAGTGACACATTCAATACCGCCTTGCACACTCTTGCCTGCGTCTGGCTGATCCAGGGTGTAGTCGTTAGTCCAACAGTTGCCTGCGTCTGGCTGATCCAGGGTGTAGTCGTTAGTCCAACAGTTGCCTGCGTCTGGCTGATCCAGGGTGTAATCGTTAGTCCAACAGTTGCCTGCGTCTGGCTGATCCAGGGTGTAGTCGTTAGTCCAACAGTTGCCTGCGTCTGGCTGATCTCGGGTGTAATCGTTAGTCCAACAGTTGCCTGCGTCTGGCTGATCCAGGGTGTAGTCATTAGTCCAACAGTTGCCTGCGTCTGGCTGATCCAGGGTGTAGTCGTTAGTCCAACCGTTGCCTGCGTCTGGCTGATCCAGGGTGTAGTCGTTAGTCCAACAGTTGCCTGAGTCTGGCTGATCCAGGGTGTAGTCGTTAGTCCAACAGTTGCCTGAGTCTGGCTGATCCAGGGTGTAGTCGTTAGTCCAACAGTTGCCTGCGTCTGGCTGATCCAGGGTGTAGTCGTTAGTCCAACAGTTGCCTGCGTCTGGCTGATCCAGGGTGTAGTCGTTAGTCCAACAGTTGCCTGTGTCTGGCTGATCCAGGGTGTAATCGTTAGTCCGACAGTTGCCTGTGTCTGGCTGATCAAGGGTGTAATCGTTAGTCCAACAGTTGCCTGCATCTGGCTGATCCAGGGTGTACTCGTTAGTCCAACAGTTGCCTGCGTCTGGCTGATCCAGGGTGTAATCGTTAGTCCAACATTTGCCTGCGTCTGGCTGATCCAGGGTGTAATCGTTAGTCCAACCGTTGCCTGCGTCTGGCTGATCCAGGGTGTAGTCGTTAGTCCAACACTTGCCTGCGTCTGGCTGATCCAGGGTGTAATCGTTAGTCCAATAGTTGCCTGCGTCTGGCTGATCCAGGGAGTAATCGTTAGTCCAACAGTTGCCTGCGTCTGGCTGATCCAGGGTGTAATCGTTAGTCCAACAGTTGCCTGCGTCTGGCTGATCCAGGGTGTAATCGTTAGTCCAACACTTGCCTGCGTCTGGCTGATCCGGGGTGTAATCGTTAGTCCAATAGTTGCCTGTGTCTGGCTGATCCAGGGAGTAATCGTTAGTCCAACAGTTGCCTGCGTCTGGCTGATCCAGGGTGTAATCGTTAGTCCAACAGTTGCCTGCGTCTGGCTGATCCAGGGTGTAATCGTTAGTCCAACAGTTGCCTGCGTCTGGCTGATCCAGGGTGTAATTGTTAGTCCAACAGTTACCTGCGTCTGGCTGATCCAGGGTGTAATCGTTAGTCCAACAGTTGCCTGTGTCTGGCTTATCAAGGGTGTAATCGTTAGTCCAACAGTTGCCTGCGTCTGGCTGATCCAGGGTGTAATCGTTAGTCCAACAGTTGCCTGCGTCTGGCTCATCCAGGGTGTAATCGTTAGTCCAACAGTTGCCTGCGTCTGGCTCATCCAGGGTGTAGTCGTTAGTCCAACCGTTGCAAACAAGAGTTTCTATTGGTATATTTATCCCCTCTTCGTTCCATTTGCTTCCGATTAAGAAACGTTTTTTTTTCCAACGGAGTCGGCGGAGTGAATACACGGCTGATCACACCCGGTTCCCTTTCATAGCAGCCACATACAAACAGCATGATCACTGTGCTTGTTGTAGAATTCCTTCTGGCATCTACGCGTTCTGCTCCTCTCACCTTTTCCCTTCGCTTGTGGACTTCAGTGCCAAACACATCAGCTGTTTGTAACCAGGCATAAAAAACCTTTCCAGGCCAAACCTTCATACCATAACCGCTAACCGCTGCACACAGCCTACATAGTTGTCACCACATTAGCTAACGTCATAGCTAGTCAACATAACTAGTAGAACTAATGCGTTAGTAAACCAGCTACAATCATTCAGTACAGTGTACAGTCAACAAGCAGTTTAGCAGTTATAAATAAAAACACACACACACACACACACACACACACACACACACACACACACACACACACAGAGACAGAGACAGACAGACAGACCGCGTCTCCAGAGAAAACAGACCCACATCTCATCTCCTCTTACTGCTCCTGTTACCATGCCAACAGCTCCTCTCATCAGGCTGTGTGTGTGTGTGAGTTCAGCCAGGTCTTCCAAAACCCTCCACGCCCCCCTCACCCCGGGCAGGCCTAATACACACACACACACACACACACACACACACACACACACACACACACACACACACACACACACACACACACACACACACACACACACACACACAGAACTCAATCCCACTAGAACCCTGACCCTGACCGTTTGACCAAGCTGTTGATTATAGCTTCTCCTTCTCTCCAGGCTGATTACTGAGGGATGTATGTCACCTGGGAGGATCTTACTGTGTAGTTCCCTAGAACTGCAGGGAGACGACAGAACAGGGCTGAATGGAAGCAGCAGTTATCAGTGGGTAATGACTGCTATTAGTAGTGACTGAATGTCAAGGTCAGTAACATGGTGACTGATACTGTCGTGTTCAGGAACAGTTTCTAGTTTCTGGGCGACTTTAACAGGAACATGCAGTTGGTTCAACTCGTGTTCAGGAACAGTTTCTAGTTTCTGGGCGACTTTAACAGGAACATGCAGTTGGTTCAGAACGTGTTCAGGAACAGTTTCTAGTTTCTGGGCGACTTTAACAGGAACATGCAGTTGGTTCAGCTCGTGTTCAGGAACAGTTTCTAGTTTCTGGGCGACTTTAACAGGAACATACAGTTGGTTCAACTCGTGTTCGGGAACAGTTTCTAGTTTCTGGGCGACTTTAACAGGAACATGCAGTTGGTTCAGAACGTGTTCAGGAACAGTTTCTAGTTTCTGGGCGACTTTAACAGGAACATACAGTTGGTTCAGAACGTGTTCAGGAACAGTTTCTAGTTTCTGGGCGACTTTAACAGGAACATGCAGTTGGTTCAACTCGTGTTCAGGAACAGTTTCTAGTTTCTGGGCGACTTTAACAGGAACATACAATTGGTTCAGAACATGTTCAGGAACAGTTTCTAGTTTCTGGGCGACTTTAACAGGAACATACAGTTGGTTCAGAACTTGTTCAGGAACAGTTTCTAGTTTCTGGGCGACTTTAACAGGAACATACAGTTGGTTCAACTCGTGTTCAGGAACAGTTTCTAGTTTCTGGGCGACTTTAACAGGAACATACAGTTGGTTCAGAACGTGTTCAGGAACAGTTTCTAGTTTCTGGCGACTTTAACAGGAACATACAGTTGGTTCAGAACGTGTTCAGGAACAGTTTCTAGTTTCTGGGCGACTTTAACAGGAACATACAGTTGGTTCAACTCGTGTTCAGGAACAGTTTCTAGTTTCTGGGCGACTTTAACAGGAACATACAGTTGGTTCAACTCGTGTTCAGGAACAGTTTCTAGTTTCTGGGCGACTTTAGCAGGAACATACAGTTGGTTCAGAACGTGTTCAGGAACAGTTTCTAGTTTCTGGGCGACTTTAACAGGAACATACAGTTGGTTCAACTCGTGTTCAGGAACAGTTTCTAGTTTCTGGGCGACTTTAACAGGACCATGCAGTTGGTTCAACTCGTGTTCAGGAACAGTTTCTAGTTTCTGGGCGACTTTAACAGGAACATGCAGTTGGTTCAGAACGTGTTCAGGAACAGTTTCTAGTTTCTGGGCGACTTTAACAGGAACATGCAGTTGGTTCAACTCGTGTTCAGGAACAGTTTCTAGTTTCTGGGCGACTTTAACAGGAACATACAGTTGGTTCAGAACGTGTTCAGGAACAGTTTCTAGTTTCTGGGCGACTTTAACAGGAACATACAGTTGGTTCAGAACGTGTTCAGGAACAGTTTCTAGTTTCTGGGCGACTTTAACAGGAACATGCAGTTGGTTCAGAACGTGTTCAGGAACAGTTTCTAGTTTCTGGGCGACTTTAACAGGAACATACAGTTGGTTCAGAACGTGTTCAGGAACAGTTTCTAGTTTCTGGGCGACTTTAACAGGAACATGCAGTTGGTTCAGAACGTGTTCAGGAACAGTTTCTAGTTTCTGGGCGACTTCAACAGGAACATACAGTTGGTTCAACTCGTGTTCTATTTGAAATCTTTATCCATGCAGGTTCTCTGTTCCGGAGATGGAGACAGTCAGAACTCCTCGTTGTGAGAATATCCACCAGGCCTAGATAGCTACTCTCTGTGTGTGTGTGTGTGTGTGTGTGTGTGTGTGCTTTTTGCATGAGCACATCTAGTAGTGCTAGATAGCTATAGTTATATTTACTCTCTCGTTCTATAGTTACTCTCTCGTTCTATAGGTACTCTCTCGTTCTATAGTTACTCTCTCGTTCTCTAGTTACTCTCTCGTTCTATATTTACTCCTCTCGTTCTCTAGTTACTCTCTAGTTCTCTAGTTACTCTCTCGTTCTATAGTTACTCTCTCGTTCTATAGTTACTCTCTCGTTCTATAGTTACTCTCTCGTTCTATAGTTACTCTCTCGTTCTCTAGTTACTCTCTCGTTCTATATTTACTCTCTCGTTCCATAGTTACTCCTCTCGTTCTATATTTACTCCTCTCGTTCTCTTGTTACTCCTCTCGTTCTATATTTACTCCTCTCGTTCTCTAGTTACTCTCTCGTTCTATATTTACTCTCTTGTTCCATAGTTACTCCTCTCGTTCTCTAGTTACTCTCTCGTTCTATATTTACTCTCTCGTTCTATAGTTACTCTCTCGTTCTATGTTTACTCTCTCATTCTCTAGTTACTCTCTCGTTCTATATTTACTCTCTCGTTCTATATTTACTCTCTCGTTCTATAGTTACTCTCTCGTTCTATATTTACTCTCTCGTTCTCTAGTTACTCTCTCGTTCTATATTTACTCTCTCGTTCTATATTTACTCTCTTGTTCCATAGTTACTCCTCTCGTTCTCTAGTTACTCTCTCGTTCTCTAGTTACTCTCTCGTTCTATATTTACTCTCTCGCTCTATATTTACTCTCTCGTTCCATAGTTACTCTCTCGTTCTCTAGTTACTCTCTCGTTCTATATTTACTCTCTCGTTCTCTAGTTACTCTCTCGTTCTATATTTACTCTCTCATTCTATATTTACTCTCTTGTTCCATAGTTACTCCTCTCGTTCTCTAGTTACTCTCTCGTTCTCTAGTTACTCTCTCGTTCTATATTTACTCTCTCGCTCTATATTTACTCTCTCGTTCCATAGTTACTCTCTCGTTCTCTAGTTACTCTCTCGTTCTATAGTTACTCTCTCGTTCCATAGTTACTCTCTCGTTCTATAGTTACTCTCTCGTTCTATAGTTACTCTCTCGTTCTCTAGTTACTCTCTCGTTCTATATTTACTCTCTCGTTCCATAGTTACTCTCTCGTTCTATAGTTACTCTCTCGTTCTCTAGTTACTCTCTTGTTCCATAGTTACTCTCTCGTTCTATAGTTACTCTCTCGTTCTGTCTGTAGACTCTTTAGACAGCCCCTCTATCAACTAGATGTATGATCCATGTTCCTGTTGCTGACACCGTTCTGTCATGGAAGGATGCTTAACAAAATTAAAACATTGTTACTGTTCACAGCAGTACTCCCCTCACTTTTCCTCTCTCTCTCTCTCTCTCGCTCTCTCTCTCTCTCTCTCTCTCTCTCTCTCTCTCTCTCTCTCTCTCTCTCTCTCTCTCTCTATCCGTCTCTCTCTCCCAGCCCAGCCCAGCCCAGCAGGAGTTTATTTTGGTGTTGTCACTGACTCTCCCAGTTTTGATTTAGAACCGTGTTTATCTAACCAGGCTGCTTTCGTTTTGTGGCCATGTCATTTCTCATGTGGGGATTTTTCAACTGAAGGCTGAACGCAACATACACAAACACACACAAACACACACACAGACACACACTAACAGGCATGCACACATTTCATCACTGTGTTTGACATGGAGAGAGAGAGAGCATCACAGAGCTCTGCTAGCTAGAACCACAAAACTCCACCCAGCCTCAAAAAAGGAGTCTCAGATTAGGAATGCTGCTGATCTACAATCAGGTCCCCCGGTCCATATAATCCTATTTATTATGGTAAAAAAAGTAAAAACTGATCCTAGATCAGCATTTCTTCTCTGTCCCTGGTCTCTGACTCAAATACCTCTCACAGTGAAAGGAGGACAAATCAAATGGTTGTCATTGAGGTAATTCATCTGTAGAAACAGAAATAAATCAAAACATCATTTGATTTGGAGCTGACGTTGTTGCCAGACAATCAATCATCCCCCTCCTGACCAGGCCAGACAAACTGACACCACGTCCTCCTGGCCAGGCCAGACAAACTGACACTACGTCCTCCTGGCCAGGCCAGACAAACTGACACTACGTCCTCCTGACCAGGCCAGACAAACTGACACTACGTCCTCCTGACCAGGCCAGACAAACTGACACCACGTCCTCCTGGCCAGGCCAGACAAACTGACACTACGTCCTCCTGACCAGGCCAGACAAACTGACACTATGTCCTCCTGACCAGGCCAGACAAACTGACACTACGTCCTCCTGGCCAGGCCAGACAAACTGACACTACGTCCTCCTGGCCAGGCCAGACAAACTGACACTACGTCCTCCTGACCAGGCCAGACAAACTGATACTACGTCCTCCTGACAAGGCCAGACAAACTGACACTACGTCCTCCTGACCAGGCCAGACAAACTGACACTACGTCCTCCTGGCCAGGCCAGTCAAACTGACACTACGTCCTTCTGGCCAGGCCAGACAAACTGACACTACGTCCTAAATGAGCTCATGTTCCATAGGTAATGCACTACTTCCGACTACAGCCCATAGGGGCTCTATGTAGGGAATAGGGTGCCGTGTGGGACATTGTAGTTGTCAGGAGAGACGTCTTCTGACCTGGCCGGGACAGGTTAGGGAGGGAGGGAGGGAGGGAGGGAGGGAGGGAGGGGGGAAGGTAGAGAGGGAGGAGGGAGAGAGTAGGTAGAGGGAGGGAGGGAGGACAGTAGTGGAGGAGGAGGAGGGGAGATGGACATAGAGGGAGGGAGGGAGGGAGGACAGTAGTGGAGGAGGAGGAGGGGAGATGGACATAGAGGGAGGGAGGGAGGGAGGACAGTAGTGGAGGAGGAGGAGGGGAGATGGACATAGAGGGAGGGAGGGAGGGAGGACAGTAGTGGAGGAGGAGGAGGGGAGATGGACATAGAGGGAGGGAGGGAGGGAGGACAGTAGTGGAGGAGGAGGAGGGGAGATGGACATAGAGGGAGGGAGGGAGGACAGTAGTGGAGGAGGAGGAGGGGAGGGATGTAGAGGGAGGGAGGGAGGGAGGACAGTAGTGGAGGAGGAGGAGGGGAGATGGACATAGAGGGAGGGAGGGAGGGAGGACAGTAGTGGAGGAGGAGGAGGGGAGGGACGTAGAGGGAGGGAGGGAGGACAGTAGTGGAGGAGGAGGTGGGGAGGGACGTAGAGGGAGGGAGGACAGGGGAGGAGGAGGGTTGATAGTGGTGGTGGGTAATTGTGGTGATGGAAGCCAGGTTTCTCTCCTCTTTCAGCTCTGCACAGACACTCACATCCTCCCTTCTCCCTTTTTTCAAGTGGAAAAGAAGAGATAAAGATGGAAAGAGAGAAAGATTGAGAGAGAGAGATATCAAAACTAGAGGTTCCTTCTCAAGCACCGTCCCAAATAAAATACTAATCTGTTTCTCTTGGTTCCCTCTTGGTTCTCCCTCCCCTCTGTTTTCTGTCGTCCACGCGACTGACCCGTGTAACAACCTCCATATTAGGACAAGCCCAGAGAGACAGAGTGGGACACACACACACACCTCGAACACACACTCCTTTAAGAGGTCAGAAGGTCGTGTTTACGTGTCACTGATGTTAAAACATGACTGACAGGTCTTTATGAATTTTAGTTATTGTCACTCGATGTTCTCCGTCTGTTCTCTTGTCTTCCAAAAGTATGGTACTATATAGGGAATAGTATGGTACTATATAGGGAATAGTATGGTACTATATAGGGAATAGTATGGTACTATATAGGGAATAGTATGGTACTATATAGGGAATAGTATGGTACTATATAGGGAATAGTATGGTACTATATAGGGAATAGTATGGTACTATATAGGGAATAGTATGGCACTATATAGGGAATAGTATGGTACTATATAGGGAATAGTATGGTACTATATAGGGAATAGTATGGTACTATATAGGGAATAGTATGGTACTATATAGGGAATAGTATGGTACTATATAGGGAATAGTATGGTACTATATAGGGAATAGTATGGTACTATATAGGGAATAGTATGGTACTATATAGGGAATAGTATGGTACTATATAGGGAATAGTATGGTACTATATAGGGAATAGTATGGTACTATATAGGGAATAGTAGGGTATTATATAGGGAATAGTATGGTACTATATAGGGAATAGTATGGTACTATATAGGGAATAGTAGGGTACTATATAGGGAATAGTATGGTACTATATAGGGAATAGTATGGTACTATATAGGGAATAGTTTGGTACTATATAGGGAATAGTTTGGTACTATATAGGGAATAGTATGGTACTATATAGGGAATAGTAGGGTATTATATAGGGAATAGGGTGCCATTTGGGATGCATACTTTCTCTGTCATCTGATCTCCAGCTTCCTTCCTTAACTCCAGCTCTTCCAGACCGTTTGAAATTATCATTTTGATGACTATATTTGCGAACTGCGTGGCCTTAGCTGTCTACATCCCCTTCCCAGAGGACGACTCCAACGCCACCAACTCAAACCTGGTAAGTCACACCTGACCTGACACAGGCTCTTATGTCATGTTGCTATGGTTATTCCGCTCTGTTTGACTGTAGGTACCAGGTGGCTGTGTGTGTGGGGGGGGTTGAGTTGTCGTGGTTACCTGTATCCCCATCCTCCATGTTGTGGTTTGGAGAGAACAGGGCATGTGGAGGGCAGCTAATACGTTGCCTTGGGACTTCTGTATGGTACATACTGTATGTGTTGGTGTCTGAGCATGTACACGGTGTCTGATCATGTACATGGTGTCTGATCATGCACATGGTGTCTGATCATGTACATAGTGTTTGAGTAGAGTGAGTGGAGGGAATGTGGGGCTCCCGAGTGGCGCAGGGGTCTAAGGCACTGCATCTCAGATAGAGGCGTCACTGTAGTCAATGGTTCAAATCCAGGCTGCATCACACCTGGCTGTGATTGGGAGTCCCATAGGGTGGCGCACAATTGGCCCAGGTTTGGCCGGGGTAGGCCGTCTGACTTGCCTAATTACATTTTATAATGTGTGGTGACCTGGTCCTCCTGTGTGTTACTGTGTGTGGTTGAGCCGGTAACTGCTGGCTGTGTGGTGACCTGGTCCTCCTGCTGGCTATGTGGTGACCTGGTCCTCCTGCTGGCTATGTGGTGACCTGGTCCTCCTGCTGGCTATGTGGTGACCTGGTCCTCCTGCTGGCTATGTGGTGACCTGGTCCTCCTGCTGGCTATGTGATGACCTGGTCCTCCTGCTGGCTATGTGGTGACCTGGTCCTCCTGTGTGTTACTGTGTGTGGTTGAGATGGTAACTGCTGGCTGTGTGGTGACCTGGTCCTCCTGCTGGCTGTGCGGTGACCTGGTCCTCCAGCTGGCTGTGCGGTGACCTGGTCCTCCTGTGTGTTACTGTGTGTGGTTGAGATGGTAACTGCTGGCTGTGTGGTGACCTGGTCCTCCTGCTGGCTGTGCGGTGACCTGGTCCTCCTGTGTGTTACTGTGTGTGGTTGAGATGGTAACTGCTGGCTGTGCGGTGAACTGGTCCTCCTGTGTGTTACTGTGTGTGGTTGAGACGGTAACTGCTGGCTGTGTGGTGACCTGGTCCTCCTGCTGGCTATGTGGTGACCTGGTCCTCCTGTGTGTTACTGTGTGTGGTTGAGATGGTAACTGCTGGCTGTGTGGTGACCTGGTCCTCCTGCTGGCTGTGCGGTGACCTGGTCCTCCTGTGTGTTACTGTGTGTGGTTGAGACGGTAACTGCTGGCTGTGCCGTGACCTGGTCCTCCTGTGTGTTACTGTGTGTGGTTGAGACGGTCACTGCTGGCTGTGTGGTGACCTGGTCCTCCTGTGTGTTACTGTGTGTGGTTGAGACGGTCACTGCTGGTAGTGTGGTGACCTGGTCCCCCTGTGTGTTACTGTGTGTGGTTGAGACGGTAACTGCTGGCTGTGTGAAGTTAATATGAATGGTTAATGTAGAACTACTAACCAGGAGAATGGTTAATGTAGAACTACTAGTCAGGAGAATGGTTAATGTAGAACTACTAGCCAGGAGAATTGTTAATGTAGAACTACTAGTCAGGAGAATGGTTAATGTAGAACTACTAACCAGGAGAATGGTTAATGTAGAACTACTAGCCAGGATAATGGTTAATGTAGAACTACTAACCAGGAGAATGGTTAATGTAGAACTACTAACCAGGAGAATAATGGTTAATGTAGAACTACTAACCAGGAGAATGGTTAATGTAGAACTACTAACCAGGAGAATGGTTAATGTAGAACTACTAACCAGGAGAATAATGGTTAATGTAGAACTACTAACCAGGAGAATGGTTAATGTAGAACTACTAACCAGGAGAATGGTTAATGTAGAACTACTAACCAGGAGAATGGTTAATGTAGAACTACTAACCAGGATAATGGTTAATGTAGAACTACTAGTCAGGAGAATGGTTAATGTAGAACTACTAACCATGAGAATAATGGTTAATGTAGAACTACTAACCAGGAGAATGGTTAATGTAGAACTACTAGCCAGGAGAATGGTTAATGTAGAACTACTAGCCAGGAGAATGGTTAATGTAGAACTACTAGCCAGGAGAATGGTTAATGTAGAACTACTAACCAGGAGAATGGTTAATGTAGAACTACTAACCAGGAGAATGGTTAATGTAGAACTACTAGCCAGGAGAATGGTTAATGTAGAACTACTAGCCAGGAGAATGGTTAATGTAGAACTACTAACCAGGAGAATGGTTAATGTAGAACTACTAACCAGGAGAATAATGGTTAATGTAGAACTACTAACCAGGAGAATGGTTAATGTAGAACTACTAACCAGGAGAATGGTTAATGTAGAACTACTAACCAGGAGAATAATGGTTAATGTAGAACTACTAACCAGGAGAATGGTTAATGTAGAACTACTAGCCAGGAGAATGGTTCATGTAGAACTACTAACCAGGAGAATGGTTAATGTAGAACTACTAACCAGGAGAATGGTTAATGTAGAACTACTAACCAGGAGAATAATGGTTAATGTAGAACTACTAACCAGGAGAATGGTTAATGTAGAACTACTAGCCAGGATAATGGTTAATGTAGAACTACTAGCCAGGATAATGGTTAATGTAGAACTACTAACCAGGATAATGGTTAATGTAGAACTACTAACCAGGAGAATGGTTAATGTAGAACTACTAACCAGGAGAATGGTTAATGTAGAACTACTAACCAGGAGAATGGTTAATGTAGAACTACTAGCCAGGAGAATGGTTAATGTAGAACTACTAGCCAGGAGAATGGTTAATGTAGAACTACTAACCAGGAGAATGGTTAATGTAGAACTACCAACCAGGAGAATAATGGTTATTGTAGAACTACTAACCAGGAGAATGGTTAATGTAGAACTACTAACCAGGAGAATAATGGTTAATGTAGAACTACTAACCAGGAGAATGGTTAATGTAGATCTACTAGCCAGGATAATGGTTAATGTAGAACTACTAGCCAGGATAATGGTTAATGTAGAACTACTAACCAGGATAATGGTTAAAGTAGAACTACTAACCAGGATAATGGTTAATGTAGAACTACTAACCAGGAGAATGGTTAATGTAGAACTACTAGCCAGGAGAATGGTTCATGTAGAACTACTAACCAGGAGAATGGTTAATGTAGAACTACTAACCAGGAGAATGGTTAATGTAGAACTACTAACCAGGAGAATGGTTAATGTAGAACTACTAACCAGGAGAATGGTTAATGTAGAACTACTAACCAGGAGAATGGTTAATGTAGAACTACTAACCAGGAGAATGGTTAATGTAGAACTACTAACCAGGAGAATGGTTAATGTAGAACTACTAACCAGGAGAATGGTTAATGTAGAACTACTAACCAGGAGAATGGTTAATGTAGAACTACTAACCAGGAGAATGGTTCATGTAGAACTACTAACCAGGAGAATGGTTAATGTAGAACTACTAACCAGGAGAATGGTTAATGTAGAACTACTAACCAGGAGAATGGTTAATGTAGAACTACTAACCAGGAGAATAATGGTTAATGTAGAACTACTAACCAGGAGAATAATGGTTAATGTAGAACTACTAACCAGGATAATGGTTAATGTAGAACTACTAACCAGGATAATGGTTAATGTAGAACTACTAACCAGGAGAATAATGGTTAATGTAGAACTACTAACCAGGATAATGGTTAATGTAGAACTACTAACCAGGATAATGGTTAATGTAGAACTACTAACCAGGAGAATGATTAATGTAGAACTACTAACCAGGAGAATGGTTAATGTAGAACTACTAACCAGGAGAATAATGGTTAATGTAGAACTACTAACCAGGAGAATAATGGTTAATGTAGAACTACTAACCAGGATAATGGTTAATGTAGAACTACTAACCAGGATAATGGTTAATGTAGAACTACTAACCAGGAGAATGGTTAATGTAGAACTACTAACCAGGAGAATGGTTAATGTAGAACTACTAACCAGGATAATGGTTAATGTAGAACTACTAATGTCTGTCAGAACTGGAGATGGACTCATCATCTCCTTATTTCTCTCTCTCTCTCTCTCTCTCTCTCTCTCTCTCTCTCTCTCTCTCTCTCTCTCTCTCTCTCTCTCTCTCTCTCCCCTCTCTCTCACTCTCTCCCCTCTCTCTCACTCTCTTTCTCTCCCTCTGTCTATGTCTCTCTCCCTCTCCCTCTCTCTCTCCCTCTCTCTCCCTCTCTTCCTCTCTCTCGCTCCCTCTCTCTCCCTCTCTTCCCCTCTATCTCTCTCTCTCTCTTTCTCTCTCTCTGTTTCTCTTTCTCTCTCTCTCTCTCTCTCTCTCTCTCCCTCTCTCTCTCTCTCCCTGCCTCCCTCCCCCTAGGAGAGGGATCTGTACTTTATTCCTGCTTTGCAGCTGAGGGAGGAAAATCCACTTAGGTAGATGAATATTTAATCACACTCACACTACTCTGTGCTACTGTGGTCCTTTCAGAATGGGTTTAATTCTCTGATGCTTGTCAACATGCACGCTGCATAGCTTCTGTGATGAGATGGCTAGGCCTTGCTGTGTGAGAGAGACAAAGTTCCTTCAATGTCCCTGTACAGCCTGTTTCCACTGAGCTTATCTACAGCCAGCGAATTACTCTGACAATTACTCTAACAATTACTCTAACAATTACTCTAACTATTACTCTAACTATTACTCTAACAATTACTCTAACAATTACTCTAACAATTACTCTAACAATTACTCTGACAATTACTCTAACAATTACTCTAACAATTACTCTAACAATTACTCTAACAATTACTCTAACAATTACTCTAACAATTACTCTAACAATTACTCTAACAATTACTCTGACAATTACTCTAACAATTACTCTAACAATTACTCTAACAATTACTCTAACAATTACTCTGACAATTACTCTAACAATTACTCTAACAATTACTCTGACAATTACTCTAACAATTACTCTAACAATTACTCTAACAATTACTCTAACAATTACTCTAACAATTACTCTAACAATTACTCTAACAATTACTCTGACAATTACTCTAACAATTACTCTAACAATTACTCTAACAATTACTCTGACAATTACTCTAACAATTACTCTAACAATTACTCTAACAATTACTCTAACAATTACTCTAACAATTACTCTGACAATTACTCTAACAATTACTCTAACAATTACTCTAACAATTACTCTAACTATTACTCTAACAATTACTCTAACAATTACTCTGACAATTACTCTAACAATTACTCTGACATACAAACTGTTTGTCCGGTGGATATTGTTGCAACCAAACAGGTTATGTTGACTATGTTCTTCACTACCATAATGTTACCCAGGGAGGACAGTGTTATGTTCTTCACTACCATAATGTTACCCAGGGAGGACAGTGTTGTGTTCTTCACTACCATAATGTTACCCAGGGGGCCTGAGGACAGTGTTGTGTTCTTCACTACCATAATGTTACCCAGGGAGCCTGAGGACAGTGTTGTGTTCTTCACTACCATAATGTTACCCAGGGGGCCTGAGGACAGTGTTGTGTTCTTCACTACCATAATGTTACCCAGTGAGGACAGTGTTGTGTTCTTCACTACCATAATGTTACCCAGGGGGCCTGAGGACAGTGTTGTGTTCTTCACTACCATAATGTTACCCAGGGGGCCTGAGGACAGTGTTGTGTTCTTCACTACCATAACGTTACCCAGGGAGCCTGAGGACAGTGTTGTGTTCTTCACTACCATAATGTTACTCAGGGAGGACAGTGTTGTGTTCTTCACTACCATAACGTTACCCAGGGGGCCTGAGGACAGTGTTGTGTTCTTCACTACCATAATGTTACCCAGGGGGCCTGAGGACAGTGTTGTGTTCTTCACTACCATAACGTTACCCAGGGAGCCTGAGGACAGTGTTGTGTTCTTCACTACCATAATGTTACTCATGGAGGACAGTGTTGTGTTCTTCACTACCATAATGTTACCCAGGGGGCCTGAGGACAGTGTTGTGTTCTTCACTACCATAATGTTACCCAGGGAGCCTGAGGGGATGCTGTGGGAGGGGGGGTACTGTGAGAGTACAGGGTTGTACAGGGTGGGGGGTACTGTGAGGGTACAGAGTGGGGGGAAATGACCCCCACCCTCTGCCCCCACAAATAAATACACCCCCCCCCCCTCTGACTTGCTGATGGTTACTCTACTGAGGAAAGATGTGCTGTGACTGTGATGTGTGGTGGTCCAACCCAGCTATTTTAAGATCAATGCACTAACTGTGAGTCGCTCTGAAAAAGAGCGTTTGCTAAATGACTCAACTGTAAATGTAAAATGCAATGTATTGAGACAGCGGCGACACGTAGGCACTCTGAACAAACCCCAGGTCACTTCCTGGTCTTTGAAGCTCCGCCAAGCCAACCCATCAGCTCCCAGCAGGACTTCTGACCCAAGCCCTGATTGGCCAACGGGACTTTTCAGCTACTGTCCCCTTGCTTCTCATATCATGCTCGGCTCCATCCATCTTTCTCTGTCTCCATCCTTCCATCACTTCATCCCTCAGGCTAATGTTCTTTATGATGATAGTGTGTAGGGTTGAGGGCCTTTGGCCATGCTGGCTGGCCTCTGGTCCTCTTTGGCTCTCTTCAACCTCATACAAATAAACACTGAGCTAAGGTCACTGAGCCTGATGACGCTGGTGACAGAGATGGAGAGGGAAGGTTTTTTTTGTCACTGAAATACGTGTCATGAGACGAAGCATCAGTAGTCTACAGCGTGTCACTTTGTCCGTGTCTGAATCCGTCCCACGCGGTAACGCTGCAGATACAGATGCTCTACCATGTACCCTCTTACCGTGGCTCTACTATGTACCCTCTTACCATGTACCCTCTACCATGTACCCTCTTACTGTGTCTGTACCCTCTTACTGTGTCTCTACCATGTACCCTCTTACCATGTACCCTCTACCATGTACCCTCTACCATGTACCCTCTTACTGTGGCTCTACCATGTACCCTCTTACCGTGGCTCTACCATGTACCCTCTACCATGTACCCTCTTACCGTGGCTCTACCATGTACCCTATACCATGTACCCTCTACCATGTACCCTCTTACGTGTCTCTACCATGTACCCTCTACCATGTACCCTCTACCATGTACCCTCTACCATGTACCCTCTTACTGTGGCTCTACCATGTACCCTCTTACCGTGGCTCTACCATGTACCCTCTACCATGTACCCTCTTACCGTGGCTCTACCATGTACCCTCTACCATGTACCCTCTACCATGTACCCTCTTACGTGGCTCTACCATGTACCCTCTACCATGTACCCTCTACCATGTACCCTCTTACTGTGTCTCTACCATGTACCATCTTACCGTGGCTCTACCATGTACCCTCTTACTGTGTCTCTACCATGTACCCTCTTACCGTGGCTCTACCATGTACCCTCTTACTGTGTCTCTACCATGTACTTTCTACCATGTACCCTCTTACCGTGGCTCTACCATGTACCCTCTACCATGTACCCTCTTACCGCGGCTCTACCATGTACCATCTTACTGTGTCTCTACCATGTACCCTCTTACTGTGTCTCTAACATGTACCCTCTACCATGTACCCTCTTACTGTGTATCTACCATGTACCCTCTACCATGTACCCTCTTACTGTGTCTCTACCATGTACCCTCTACTATGTACCCTCTTACTGTGTCTCTACCATGTACCCTCTTACTGTGTCTCTGCCATGTACCCTCTATCATGTACCATCTTACTGTGGCTCTACCATGTACCCTCTACCTTGTACCCTCTTACTGTGGCTCTACCATGTACCCTCTACCATGTACCCTCTTACTGTGGCTCTACCATGTACCCTCTTACCGTGGCTCTACCATGTACCCTCTACCATGTACCCTCTTACCGTGGCTCTACCATGTACCCTATACCATGTACCCTCTACCATGTACCCTCTTACTGTGGCTCTACCATGTACCCTCTACCATGTACCCTCTACCATGTACCCTCTACCATGTACCCTCTACCATGTACCCTCTTACTGTGGCTCTACCATGTACCCTCTTACCGTGGCTCTACCATGTACCCTCTACCATGTACCCTCTTACCGTGGCTCTACCATGTACCCCCTACCATGTACCCTCTACCATGTACCCTCTTACGTGGCTCTACCATGTACCCTCTACCATGTACCCTCTACCATGTACCCTCTTACTGTGTCTCTACCATGTACCATCTTACCGTGGCTCTACCATGTACCCTCTTACTGTGTCTCTACCATGTACCCTCTTACCGTGGCTCTACCATGTACCCTCTTACTGTGTCTCTACCATGTACTTTCTACCATGTACCCTCTTACCGTGGCTCTACCATGTACCCTCTACCATGTACCCTCTTACCGCGGCTCTACCATGTACCATCTTACTGTGTCTATACCATGTACCCTCTTACTGTGTCTCTAACATGTACCCTCTACCATGTACCCTCTTACTGTGTATCTACCATGTACCCTCTTACTGTGTCTCTACCATGTACCCTCTACTATGTACCCTCTTACTGTGTCTCTACCATGTACCCTCTTACTGTGTCTCTGCCATGTACCCTCTATCATGTACCATCTTACTGTGGCTCTACCATGTACCCTCTACCTTGTACCCTCTTACTGTGGCTCTACCATGTACCCTCTACCATGTACCCTCTTACCGTGGCTCTACCATGTACCCTCTTACCGTGGCTCTACCATGTAACCTCTTACTGTGGCTCTACCATGTACCCTCTTACTGTGGCTCTACCATGTACCCTCTTACTGTGGCTATACCATGTACCCTCTTACTGTGGCTCTACTATGTACCCTCTTACTGTGGCTCTACCATGTACCCTCTTACTGTGGCTCTACCATGTACCCTCTTACTGTGGCTCTACCATGTACCCTCTTACTGTGGCTCTACCATGTACCCTCTTACTGTGGCTCTACCATGTACCCTCTTACCGTGGCTCTACCATGTACCCTCTTACAGTGGCTCTACCATGTACCCTCTTACCGTGGCTCTACCATGTACCCTCTTACAGTGGCTCTACCATGTACCCTCTTACTGTGGCTCTACCATGTACCCTCTTACCGTGGCTCTACCATGTACCCTCTTACCGTGGCTCTACCATGTACCTTCTTACTGTCGCTCTACCATGTACCCTCTTACTGTGGCTCTACCATGTACCCTCTTACCGTGGCTCTACCATGTACCCTCTTACTGTGGCTCTACCATGTACCCTCTTACCGTGGCTCTACCATGTACCCTCTTACCGTGGCTCTACCATGTACCCTCTTACTGTGGCTCTACCATGTACCCTCTTACTGTGGCTCTACCATGTACCCTCTTACTGTGGCTCTACCATGTACCCTCTTACCATGGCTCTACCATGTACCCTCTTACTGTGTGGGGGGTACTGTGAGGGTACAGAGTGGGGGGGGGGTACTGTGAGGGTACAGAGTGGGGGGGGGGGGGTACTGTGAGGGTACAGAGTGGGGGGGTACTGTGAGGGTACAGAGTGGGGGGGTACTGTGAGGGTACAGACTATGTGCACACTGCCCACATGTAGTGGAAACTGAGCTGCACTTCCTAACCTCCTGCCAAATGTATGACCATATTAGAGACACGTATTTCCCTCAGATTACACAGATCCACAAAGAATTTGAAAACAAACCCAATTTTGAAAAACTCCCATATCTACTGGGTGAAATACCACAGTGTCCATCACAGCAGCAAGATTTGTGACTTGTTGCCACGAGAAAAGGGCAACCAGTGAAGAACAAACACCATTGTAAATACAACCCATATTTATGCTTATTTATTTTCCCTTTTGTACTTTAACTATTTGCACATCATTACAACACTGTATATATATATAATATGACATGTGAAATGTGAGGGTAATATTTATATATATAATATGACATGTGTAATGTGAGGGTAATATTTATATATATAATATGACATGTGTAATGTGACGGTAATATTTATATATATAATATGACATGTGTAATGTGAGGGTAATATTTATATATATAATATGACATGTGTAATGTGACGGTAATATTTATATATATAATATGACATGTGTAATGTGACGGTAATATTTATATATATAATATGACATGTGTAATGTGACGGTAATATTTATATATATAATATGACATGTGTAATGTGAGGGTAATATTTATATATATAATATGACATGTGTAATGTGAGTGTAATATTTATATATATAATATGACATGTGTAATGTGAGTGTAATATTTATATATATAATATGACATGTGTAATGTGACGGTAATATTTATATATATAATATGACATGTGTAATGTGAGGGTAATATTTATATATATAATATGACATGTGTAATGTGAGGGTAATATTTATATATATAA
>NC_092179.1:32494122-32501622 GCF_045791955.1 Oncorhynchus clarkii lewisi | reverse complement strand
AAAAATATATATAGAGTGTATTCAAGCTCTATTTGTGGATGTTCTGCTGTCTAACAGTAACTAGGTCTTCATCGCCCAGGGAACAGGGGGGCTATAAAAGGGACATCTGTTTAACAGTGTCAGTGGACATACAGGGCAGCAGGACCTCAACAATACATGGGTATGGGACAAGTAGCTTCTACACACACACACACACGCACGCACGCACGCACGCACGCACGCACGCACGCACGCACGCACACACACACACACACACACACACACACACACACACACACACACACACACACACACACACACACACACACACACCTCACCAATAACACACCAGGTCCAGCACTCCCCAATAACACACCAGGTCCAGCACTCCCCAATAACACACCTCCCCAATAACACATCTCACCGATAACACAGCTCACCGATAACACAGCTCACCGATAACACACCAGGTCCAGCACTCACCAATAACACACCTCACCAATAACACATCTCACCGATAACACAGCTCACCGATAACACAGCTCACCGATAACACAGCTCACCAATAACACACCAGGTCCAGCACTCACCAATAACACACCTCACCAATAACACATCTCACCGATAACACAGCTCACCGATAACACAGCTCACCGATAACACAGCTCACCAATAACACACCTCACCAATAACACACCTCACCAATAACACACCAGGTCCAGCACTCACCGATAACACACCTCCCCAATAACACACCAGGTCCAGCACTCACCAATAACACACCTCACCGATAGCACACCAGGTCCAGCACTCACCAATAACAGTTCACCAATAACACAGCTCACCAATAACACAGCTCACCAATAACACAGCTCACCAATAACACACCTCACCAATATTACACCTCACCAATTACACACCTTACCAATAACACACCTCACCGATAACACACCTCACCAATAACACACCTCACCAATAACACACCTCACCAATAACACACCTGACAGTTGCAGGACAGAACATCCCTCTCTCCCCCTCAGTTTCCAGTCTGGCTGTAAAGATCGATTCCTCCCTGACCTTTGACAGCCACATCAAACAACTGTTTGTCATTCTGGGGCGGCAGCGTAGCCTAGTGGTTGGACTAGTAACCGAAAGGTTGCAAGTTCGTAATTCCTGAACAGACAAGGTACAAATCTGTCGTTCTGCCCCTGAACAAGGCAGTTAACCCACTGTTCCTAGGCCGTCATTGAAAATAAGAATTTGTTCTTAACTGACTTGCCTGGTTAAATAAAGGTTAAATAAAATAAAACAATTCTATCACCTCGTGAACATTGCCAAACTCCGTCTCACCCAGTCTGATGAAGAGAAACTGGTCTCATTCCTTTATCTACTCAAGGCTGGACGACTACAACACAGCCTTCACCTGGATCCCTGGTAGGAGTCTCCATGACAACAACACGGTCTTCACCTGGATCCCTGGTAGGGGTCTCCATGACAACAACACAGTCTTCACCTGGATCCCTGGCAGGAGTCTCCATGACAACAGCACAGTCTTCACCTGGATCCCTGGCAGGAGTCTCCATGACAACAACACAGTCTTCACCTGGATCCCTGGCAGGAGTCTCCATGACAACAACACAGTCTTCACCTGGATCCCTGGCAGGAGTCTCCAGGACTACAACACAGTCTTCACCTGGATCCCTGGCAGGAGTCTCCAGGACTACAACACTGTCTTCACCTGGATCCCTGGCAGGAGTCTCCAGGACTACAACACTGTCTTCACCTGGATCCCTGGTAGGAGTCTCCATGACTACAACACAGTCTTCACCTGGATCCCTGAGAGAGGTCTCCATGACTACAACACAGTCTTCACCTGGATCCCTGGTAGGAGTCTCCATGACTACAACACAGTCTTCACCTGGATCCCTGGTAGGAGTCTCCAGGACTACAACACTGTCTTCACCTGGATCCCTGGTAGGAGTCTCCAGGACTACAACACTGTCTTCACCTGGATCCCAGGTAGGAGTCTCCAGGACTACAACACAGTCTTCACCTGGATCCCTGGCAGGAGTCTCCAGGACTACAACACTGTCTTCACCTGGATCCCTGGCAGGAGTCTCCAGGACTACAACACAGTCTTCACCTGGATCCCTGGCAGGAGTCTCCATGACTACAACACGGTCTTCACCTGGATCCCTGGTAGGAGTCTCCAGGACTACAACACTGTCTTCACCTGGATCCCTGGCAGGAGTCTCCATGACTACAACACAGTCTTCACCTGGATCCCTGGTAGGAGTCTCCATGACTACAACACAGTCTTCACCTGGATCCCTGGCAGGAGTCTCCATGACTACAACACAGTCTTCACCTGGATCCCTGGCAGGAGTCATGGAGACTCCCTGGCAGGAGTCTCCATGACTACAACACAGTCTTCACCTGGATCCCTGGCAGGAGTCTCCATGACTACAACACAGTCTTCACCTGGATCCCTGGCAGGAGTCTCCATGACTACAACACAGTCTTCACCTGGATCCCTGGCAGGAGTCTCCACGACTACAACACAGTCTTCACCTGGATCCCTGGCAGGAGTCTCCAGAAGCTCCAGTACATCCAGAACAGTACTGCCAGGATCCTGATGAGAGTCAGGAAACACCATCACTTCAACCCCATCCTGGCATCTCTGCACTGGCTCCCAGTCTCATAACCCTCCTGATGACCTTCCAGTGTAGTCATGGCAATGCCCCTGCTTATCTCAAAGAACTGCTCTCCTTCCATAACCCCACCCGCACCCTCTGCTCAAGACATAGCCTGCTCCTCCACGCCCCCAGGACCAAGCTACGCTCCTCGGGGATCAGGCTTTCAGCTCGGCCGCCCCCAGTCTCTGGAATGTCCTCCCGGACCACCTGAAGGCACCACAGACTCTAGGGCTCCTTTAAAACGGGCCTGAAGACCTTTCTCTTTAGGAAAGGCTTTCTGTTAATCGCTGGGTTCCTTGTTGTCCTTGACCCTTGTAGTGTCAGCTGGGTTCATTGTTGTCCTTGACCCTTGTAGTGTCAGCTGGGTTCATTGTTGTCCTTGACCCTTGTAGTGTCAGCTGGGTTCCTTGTTGTCAGTCTATCTACAGTGAATCAGTCACTCTTTAGGAGTGTTGTGGCGTACCTCAGTCTCTCTACAGTGAATCAGTCACTCTTTAGGAGTGTTGTGGCGTACCTCATTCTCTCTACAGTGAATCAGTCTCTCTTTAGGAGTGTTGTGAATGTACCTCAGTCTATCTACAGTGAATCAGTCACTCTTTAGGAGTGTTGTGGCGTACCTCAGTCGCTCTACAGTGAATCAGTCACTCTTTAGGAGTGTTGTGAATCAGCTCATCTCATTTGTATCAATCCATCTGCCTCTTCCCGAAAAGGCGAGAGACGGAGAGAGAGAGACAGAGAGAGAGACAGAAAAAGACAGAGAGAGAGAGAGAGACAGAAAAAGACAGAGAGAGAGAGAGAGACAGAAAAAGACAGAGAGAGAGAGAGACGGGGAGAGAGAGACGGAGAGAGAGACAGAAAAAGACAGAGAGAGAGAGAGAGACAGAAAAAGACAGAGAGAGAGAGAGACAGAGAGAGAGACAGAAAAAGACAGAGAGAGAGAGAGACAGAAAAAGACAGAGAGAGAGAGAGACAGGGAGAGAGAGACGGAGAGAGAGAGACAGAGAGAGAGACAGAAAAAGACAGAGAGAGAGAAATACAGAGAGATACAGAGAGAGAGGCAGAGAGAGAGGCAGAGAGAGAGAGAGAGAGAGAGACAGAGAGAGAGAGACAGATTGAGAGACAGAAAGAGTGAGACAGACAGAGAAAAAGACAGAAAGGTTTGCGTTGCTCAACGACCCCCGCCTCGACGATCACTGTGACAGAAGACAAACAAGATGGAGGAGTTCTGATCACATCTCACCTCTAGCGCTGGATGCTAACATGGAAGGTCAAACTGACTGGGGTTGATGGATCGGCTGACTAGCGGTAGCATGTAGCGGGATCCAGTCAAACCCCTCTGTGTTTCTGTAACTGTGGCACAGATGTGATGGCTGTGACACGGTCTCCAGGTTCCCAGATGTGATGCCTGTGACACGGTCTCCAGGTCCCCAGATGTGATGCCTGTGACACGGTCGCCAGGTCCCCAGATGTGATGCCTGTGACACGGTCGCCAGGTTCCCAGATTTCTTTGCTTGGTCAAATCCTCTCTGGTCACTAGTTGGCATGACAACGACCGTAGTGTTCGGTAATACAACACAAACTGATCTGGGACCAGGCTAGTTGGAATGACAACGACCGTAGGGTTTGGTGATACAACACAAACTGATCCGGGACCAGGCTAGTTGGAATGACAACGACCGTAGGGTTTGGTAATACAACACAAACTGATCCGGGACCAGGCTAGTTGGAATGACAACGACCGTAGGGTTTGGTGATACAACACAAACTGATCTGGGACCAGTCTATCTCTGCTTTAGATGGGGTTTAGATCAGAGGGGTGTGTGTGAATGGGACCAGGCCTTTTCACTTCAGGTTACCCAGGCACCCCTCCTGCGTGTGTATGTGAAGCAGGTTGGCGGCCTAGAGGAGAGGAGCGATGTGCTCTGCTTTCTGCCCGTTGCTAGGCGCCACTATTTATAGGTCTGTTTGGAATGTCAGGCATCTCTGTATGTTCCATTAACAAAATACAGGCTCATATGGCTGTGTGTGTGTGTGTGTGTGTGTGTGTGTGTGTGTGTGTGTGTGTGTGTGTGTGTGTGTGTGTGTGTGTGTGTGTGTGTGTGTGTGTGTGGACTCAACGTCTCATCCTAACACAAGGTTATTTCTGAGGAGAACCACGCTGTATCATTCTAAAACGTATTGTCTTTCCCCTGTCTGTACAGTCTGTTCCTCAGAGGCTGTGTGTCTCAGGGGTTGTAGCATTTCTTCTCTCAGACCGATTTATACCCCTCTTCCCTCTTTCTTCGTTTCCCTCCCTCCCCACTACCCTGAGAGCCCCATAAAACACAATGATGCAGTCTCTAAAATATGGGAACTGTGGCACAACATTCATTACAGTGCATTTTCCTCACCCCTCTATCTCCACCTCTTCACCCTCCTCCTGTTCTGTCTCTGTCTCTGTCTCTCTCTCTCTCTCTGTCTCTCTCTCTCTCTCTCTCTCTCTCTCTCTCTCTCTCTCTCTCTCTCTCTCTCTGTCACTCTATTTTCCCTCCCATCTATTATTGTCTCATTCTGTCTGTCTCTCTCCATCTCTGATGAGGCCAGTGATGTGAGAAGCAGCGGCACCACAACTGACCAAGAAAGGGATTTGACATGACAATCTCAATAAACACATCTCAGGAGGCCCCTTCTATTCTTTTCCCTCCACTTCACTTCTCTCCCTCCTCTTCTCTCCCTCCTCTTCTCTTCTCTCCCTCCTCTTCTCTCCCTTTCCTTTCCTCCTCTTCTCTTCTCTCCCTCCTCTTCTCTCTTTCCTCTTCTCTTCTCTCCCTTCACTCCTCTTCTCTCCTTTCCCTCCTCTTCTCTTATCTCCCTCCTCTTCTCTCCCTTTCCTCCTCGTCTCTTCTCTCCCTCCTCTACTCTCCCTCCTCTTCTCTCCCTTCCCTCCTCTTCTCTCCCTTCCCTCCTCTTCCCGTCCCTCCTCTTCTCACCCTTCCCTCCTCTTCTCTTCTCTCCCTCCTTTCTCTCTTTTCCCTCCTCTTCTCTTCTCTCCCTCCTCTTCTCTCGCTTCCATCCTCTTCTCTTCTCTCCCCTCCACTTCTCTCTCTTCTCTCCTCTTCCCTCCCTTCTCTTCTCTTCTCTCCCCTCTGTTCTCTCCCCTCTCGTCTCTTCCCTCCCTTCTCTTCTCTCCCCTCCTCTTCTCTCTCTTCTCTCCTCTTCCCTCCCTTCTCTTCTCTTCTCTTCTCTCCCCTCCCTTCTCTTCTCTTCTCTTCTCTCCCTCCTTTCTCTCTTTTCCCTCCTCTTCTCTTCTCTCCCTCCTCTTCTCTCGCTTCCATCCTCTTCTCTTCTCTCCCCTCCACTTCTCTCTCTTCTCTCCTCTTCCCTCCCTTCTCTTCTCTTCTCTCCCCTCTGTTCTCTCCCCTCTCGTCTCTTCCCTCCCTTCTCTTCTCTCCCCTCCTCTTCTCTCTCTTCTCTCCTCTTCCCTCCCTTCTCTTCTCTTCTCTTCTCTCCCCTCCTCTTCTCTCTCTTCTCTCCTCTTCCCTCCCTTCTCTTCTCTCTCTCTCTTCCCTCCTCTGTTCTCTCCCCTCTCTTCTCTTCCCTCCCTTCTCTTCTCTCCCCTCCTCTTCTCTCTCTTCTCTCCTCTTCCCTCCCTTCTCTTCTCTTCTCTCCCCTCTTCTTCTCTCTCTTCTCTCCTCTTCCCTCCCTTCTCTTCTCTTCTCTCCCCTCCTCTTCTCTCTCTTCTCTCCTCTTCCCTCCCTTCTCTTCTCTCTCTTCTCTTCTCTCCTCTTCTCTCTCTCTCTTCCCTCCTCTTCTCTCCTCTTCCCTCCTCTTCTCTCATCTTCCCTCCCTTCTCTTCTCTCTCTCTCTTCCCTCCTCTGTTCTCTTTCCTCTCTTCTCTTCCCTTCCATCGCTCCAAACACATTCATATGGAACTAATACAACTGAATCTCCTGTCCCACTTGACATAACTATCTCCAGATAAAAACACACCACCACACTACACTACACTACACACTACACCCTACACTACACACTACACCCTACACACTACACTACACACCACACACACACTACACACACACTACACAACATTACACACTACACACACACACACTACACACACACTACACACTACACAACACTACACACACACACACACACACACACACACACACACACACACACACACACACACACACACACACACACACCATACTCACCCTACACATACACACACTGCACACTACACACTACAGTCTAACTGTCCTTTGTACCCTAGTTAGCCCAAGGCTGCCAGTGTAGTGTAGGGTTGGAATGTGTAGTTTACAGTCCAGTTGACAGACACTCGCTCTGTAGGATGTGGGACTTCCAGCTACACGGCCGGCCCCCCAGTTCAGTCCATTCCTCAGTGACAGGGGCTTTCAGTGCACAAACCAAAACAACAGTATTTTTAGCAACCTGTGTGAGAACAAACCAGTGTGTGTGTGTGTGTGTGTGTGTCTCCTCTCTGGACACTTCAACAGTAGAATCATTCATGTTTACAGCTGCCTCGTATCTAGACCTTCATGTTTACAGCTGCCTCGTATCTAGACCTTCATGTTTACAGCTGCCTCGTATCTAGACCTTCATGTTTCCAGCTGCCTCGTATCTAAACCTTCATGTTTACAGCTGCCTCGTATCTAGACCTTCATGTTTACAGCTGCCTCGTATCTAGACCTTCATGTTTACAGCTGCCTCGTATCTAGACCTTCATGTTTACAGCTGCCTCGTATCTAGACCTTCATGTTTACAGCTGCCTCGTATCTAGACCTTCATGTTTACAGCTGCCTCGTATCTAGACCTTCAT
>NC_092179.1:32471622-32484122 GCF_045791955.1 Oncorhynchus clarkii lewisi | reverse complement strand
TGGTAGTATAACAGTATCAGGGTGGTAGTATAACAGTGAGGTATCAGGGTGGTAGTATAACAGTATCAGGGTGGTAGTATAACAGTATCAGGGTGGTAGTATAACAGTATCAGGGTGGTAGTATAACAGTATCAGGGTGGTAGTATAACAGTGAGGTATCAGGGTGGTAGTATAACAGTATCAGGGTGGTAGTATAACAGTATCAGGGTGGTAGAATAACAGTGTCAGGGTGGTAGTATAACAGTATCAGGGCGGTAGTATAACAGTGAGGTATCAGGGTGGTAGTATAACAGTATCAGGGTGGTAGTATAACAGTGATGTATCAGGGTGGTAGTATAACAGTATCAGGGTGGTATTATAACAGTATCAGGGTGGTAGTATAACAGTGTCAGGGTGGTAGTATAACAGTGAGGTATCAGGGTGGTAGTATAACAGTATCAGGGTGGTAGTATAACAGTGAGGTATGAGGGTGGTAGTATAACAGTATCAGGGTGGTAGTGTAACAGTGAGGTATCAGGGTGGTAGTATAACAGTATCAGGGTGGTAGTATACCAGTGAGGTATCAGGGTGGTAGTATAACAGTATCAGGGTGGTAGTATAACAGTGAGGTGTCATGGTGGTAGTATAACAGTATCAGGGTGGTAGTATAACAGTATCAGGGTGGTAGTATAACAGTATCAGGGTGGTAGTGTAACAGTATCAGGGTGGTAGTATAACAGTATCAGGGTGGTAGTATAACAGTATCAGGGAGGTAGTATAACAGTATCAGGGTGGTAGTATAACAGTATCAGGGTGGTAGTATAACAGTGAGGTTTCAGGGTGGTAGTGTAACAGTATCAGGGTGGTAGTATAACAGTATCAGGGTGGTAGTATAACAGTGAGGTGTCATGGTGGTAGTATAACAGTATCAGGGTGGTAGTATAACAGTGAGGTATCAGGGTGGTAGTATAACAGTATCAGGGTGGTAGTATAACAGTGAGGTGTCATGGTGGTAGTATAACAGTATCAGGGTGGTAGTATAACAGTATCAGGGTGGTAGTATAACAGTATCAGGGTGGTAGTATAACAGTATCAGGGTGGTAGTATAACAGTATCAGGGTGGTAGTGTAACAGTATCAGGGTGGTAGTATAACAGTATAAGGGTGGTAGTATAACAGTATCAGGGAGGTAGTATAACAGTATCAGGGTGGTAGTATAACAGTATCAGGGTGGTAGTATAACAGTGAGGTTTCAGGGTGGTAGTGTAACAGTATCAGGGTGGTAGTATAACAGTATCAGGGTGGTAGTATAACAGTGAGGTATCAGGGTGGTAGTATAACAGTGAGGTATCATGGTGGTAGTATAACAGTGAGGTATAATGGTGGTAGTATAACAGTGAGGTATCATGGTGGTAGTATAACAGTGAGGTATCAGGGTGGTAGTATAACAGTATCAGGGTGGTAGTATAACAGTATAAGGGTGGTAGTATAACAGTATCAGGGTGGTAGTATAACAGTATCAGGGTGGTAGTATAACAGTGAGGTATCAGGGTGGTAGTGTAACAGTGAGGTATCATGTTGGTAGTATAACAGTGAGGTATAATGGTGGTAGTATAACAGTGAGGTATCAGGGTGGTAGTATAACAGTGAGGTATCAGGGTGGTAGTATAACAGTATCAGGGTGGTAGTATAACAGTATCAGGGTGGTAGTATAACAGTATCAGGGTGGTAGTATAACAGTATCAGGGTGGTAGTATAACAGTGAGGTATCATGGTGGTAGTATAACAGTGAGGTATAATGGTGGTAGTATAACAGTGAGGTATCAGGGTGGTAATATAACAGTGAGGTATCAGGGTGGTAGTATAACAGTATCAGGGTGGTAGTATAACAGTATCAGGGTGGTAGTATAACAGTATCAGGGTGGTAGTATAACAGTGAGGTATCGGGGTGGTAGTATAACAGTGAGGTATAATGGTGGTAGAATAACAGTGAGGTATCAGGGTGGTAGTATAACAGTGAGGTATCAGGGTGGTAGTATAACAGTATCAGGGTGGTAGTATAACAGTATCAGGGTGGTAGTATAACAGTGAGGTGTCATGGTGGTAGTATAACAGTATCAGGGTGGTAGTATAACAGTATCAGGGTGGTAGTATAACAGTATCAGGGTGGTAGTGTAACAGTATCAGGGTGGTAGTATAACAGTATCAGGGTGGTAGTATAACAGTATCAGGGAGGTAGTATAACAGTATCAGGGTGGTAGTATAACAGTATCAGGGTGGTAGTATAACAGTGAGGTTTCAGGGTGGTAGTGTAACAGTATCAGGGTGGTAGTATAACAGTATCAGGGTGGTAGTATAACAGTGAGGTGTCATGGTGGTAGTATAACAGTATCAGGGTGGTAGTATAACAGTGAGGTATCAGGGTGGTAGTATAACAGTATCAGGGTGTTAGTATAACAGTGAGGTGTCATGGTGGTAGTATAACAGTATCAGGGTGGTAGTATAACAGTATCAGGGTGGTAGTATAACAGTATCAGGGTGGTAGTGTAACAGTATCAGGGTGGTAGTATAACAGTATCAGGGTGGTAGTATAACAGTATCAGGGAGGTAGTATAACAGTATCAGGGTGGTAGTATAACAGTATCAGGGTGGTAGTATAACAGTGAGGTTTCAGGGTGGTAGTGTAACAGTATCAGGGTGGTAGTATAACAGTATCAGGGTGGTAGTATAACAGTGAGGTTTCAGGGTGGTAGTATAACAGTATCAGGGTGGTAGTATAACAGTGAGGTATCATGGTGGTAGTATAACAGTGAGGTATAATGGTGGTAGTATAACAGTGAGGTATCATGGTGGTAGTATAACAGTGAGGTATCAGGGTGGTAGTATAACAGTATCAGGGTGGTAGTATAACAGTATCAGGGTGGTAGTATAACAGTATCAGGGTGGTAGTATAACAGTATCAGGGTGGTAGTATAACAGTGAGGTATCAGGGTGGTAGTATAACAGTGAGGTATCATGTTGGTAGTATAACAGTGAGGTATAATGGTGGTAGTATAACAGTGAGGTATCAGGGTGGTAGTATAACAGTGAGGTATCAGGGTGGTAGTATAACAGTATCAGGGTGGTAGTATAACAGTATCAGGGTGGTAGTATAACAGTATCAGGGTGGTAGTATAACAGTATCAGGGTGGTAATATAACAGTGAGGTATCATGGTGGTAGTATAACAGTGAGGTATAATGGTGGTAGTATAACAGTGAGGTATCAGGGTGGTAATATAACAGTGAGGTATCAGGGTGGTAGTATAACAGTATCAGGGTGGTAGTATAACAGTATCAGGGTGGTAGTATAACAGTATCAGGGTGGTAGTATAACAGTGAGGTATCAGGGTGGTAGTATAACAGTGAGGTATCATGGTGGTAGTATAACAGTGAGGTATAATGGTGGTAGAATAACAGTGAGGTATCAGGGTGGTAGTATAACAGTGAGGTATCAGGGTGGTAGTATAACAGTATCAGGGTGGTAGTATAACAGTATCAGGGTGGTAGTATAACAGTATAAGGGTGGTAGTATAACAGTATCAGGGTGGTAGTGTAACAGTGAGGTTTCAGGGTGGTAGTATAACAGTATCAGGGTGGTAGTATAACAGTATCATGGTGGTAGTATAACAGTATCAGGGTGGTAGTATAACAGTGAGGTATCAGGGTGGTAGTATAACAGTGAGGTATCATGGTGGTAGTGTAACAGTATCAGGGTGGTAGTATAACAGTATCTGGGTGGTAGTATAACAGTGAGGTTTCAGGGTGGTAGTATAACAGTATCATGGTGGTAGTATAACAGTATCAGGGTGGTAGTATAACAGTGAGGTATCATGGTGGTAGTATAACAGTATCAGGGTGGTAGTATAACAGTGAGGTATCAGGGTGGTAGTATAACAGTATCAGGGTGGTAGTATAACAGTATCAGGGTGGTAGTATAACAGTGAGGTATCAGGGTGGTAGTATAACAGTGAGGTATCATGGTGGTAGTGTAACAGTATCAGGGTGGTAGTATAACATTATCAGGGTGGTAGTATAACAGTGAGGTTTCAGGGTGGTAGTATAACAGTATCATGGTGGTAGTATAACAGTATCAGGGTGGTAGTATAACAGTGAGGTATCAGGGTGGTAGTATAACAGTATCAGGGTGGTAGCATAACAGTATCAGGGTGGTAGTATAACAGTATCAGGGTGGTAGTATAACAGTATCAGGGTGGTAGTATAACAGTATCAGGGTGGTAGTGTAACAGTGAGGTTTCAGGGTGGTAGTATAACCGTGAGGTATCATGGTGGTAGTATAACAGTTTCAGGGTGGTAGTATAACAGTATCAGGGTGGTAGTATTACAGTGATGTATCATGGTGGTAGTATAACAGTATCAGGGTGGTAGTATAACAGTGAGGTATCAGGGTGGTAGTATAACAGTATCAGGGTGGTAGTATAACAGTGAGGTATCAGGGTGGTAGTATAACAGTATCAGGGTGGTAGTATAACAGTGAGGTGTCATGGTGGTAGTATAACAGTATCAGGGTGGTAGTATAACAGTATCAGGGTGGTAGTATAACAGTATCAGGGTGGTAGTGTAACAGTATCAGGGTGGTAGTATAACAGTATCAGGGTGGTAGTATAACAGTATCAGGGAGGTAGTATAACAGTATCAGGGAGGTAGTATAACAGTATCAGGGTGGTAGTATAACAGTATCAGGGTGGTAGTATAACAGTGAGGTTTCAGGGTGGTAGTGTAACAGTATCAGGGTGGTAGTATAACAGTATCAGGGTGGTAGTATAACAGTGAGGTGTCATGGTGGTAGTATAACAGTATCAGGGTGGTAGTATAACAGTGAGGTATCAGGGTGGTAGTATAACAGTATCAGGGTGTTAGTATAACAGTGAGGTGTCATGGTGGTAGTATAACAGTATCAGGGTGGTAGTATAACAGTATCAGGGTGGTAGTATAACAGTATCAGGGTGGTAGTGTAACAGTATCAGGGTGGTAGTATAACAGTATCAGGGTGGTAGTATAACAGTATCAGGGAGGTAGTATAACAGTATCAGGGTGGTAGTATAACAGTATCAGGGTGGTAGTATAACAGTGAGGTTTCAGGGTGGTAGTGTAACAGTATCAGGGTGGTAGTATAACAGTATCAGGGTGGTAGTATAACAGTGAGGTTTCAGGGTGGTAGTATAACAGTATCAGGGTGGTAGTATAACAGTGAGGTATCAGGGTGGTAGTATAACAGTGAGGTATCATGGTGGTAGTATAACAGTGAGGTATAATGGTGGTAGTATAACAGTGAGGTATCAGGGTGGTAGTATAACAGTGAGGTATCAGGGTGGTAGTATAACAGTATCAGGGTGGTAGTATAACAGTATCAGGGTGGTAGTATAACAGTATCAGGGTGGTAGTATAACAGTGAGGTATCATGTTGGTAGTATAACAGTGAGGTATAATGGTGGTAGTATAACAGTGAGGTATCAGGGTGGTAGTATAACAGTGAGGTATCAGGGTGGTAGTATAACAGTATCAGGGTGGTAGTATAACAGTATCAGGGTGGTAGTATAACAGTATCAGGGTGGTAGTATAACAGTATCAGGGTGGTAGTATAACAGTATCAGGGTGGTACTATTACAGTGAGGTATCATGGTGGTAGTATAACAGTGAGGTATAATGGTGGTAGTATAACAGTGAGGTATCAGGGTGGTAATATAACAGTGAGGTATCAGGGTGGTAGTATAACAGTATCAGGGTGGTAGTATAACAGTATCAGGGTGGTAGTATAACAGTATCAGGGTGGTAGTATAACAGTGAGGTATCAGGGTGGTAGTATAACAGTGAGGTATCATGGTGGTAGTATAACAGTGAGGTATAATGGTGGTAGAATAACAGTGAGGTATCAGGGTGGTAGTATAACAGTGAGGTATCAGGGTGGTAGTATAACAGTATCAGGGTGGTAGTATAACAGCATCAGGGTGGTAGTCTAACAGTATCAGGGTGGTAGTATAACAGTATAAGGGTGGTAGTATAACAGTATCAGGGTGGTAGTGTAACAGTGAGGTTTCAGGGTGGTAGTATAACAGTATCAGGGTGGTAGTATAACAGTATCATGGTGGTAGTATAACAGTATCAGGGTGGTAGTATAACAGTGAGGTATCAGGGTGGTAGTATAACAGTGAGGTATCATGGTGGTAGTGTAACAGTATCAGGGTGGTAGTATAACAGTATCAGGGTGGTAGTATAACAGTGAGGTTTCAGGGTGGTGGTATAACAGTATCATGGTGGTAGTATAACAGTATCAGGGTGGTAGTATAACAGTGAGGTATCATGGTGGTAGTATAACAGTATCAGGGTTAGTATAACAGTGAGGTATCAGGGTGGTAGTATAACAGTATCAGGGTGGTAGTATAACAGTATCAGGGTGGTAGTATAACAGTGAGGTATCAGGGTGGTAGTATAACAGTGAGGTATCATGGTGGTAGTGTAACAGTATCAGGGTGGTAGTATAACATTATCAGGGTGGTAGTATAACAGTGAGGTTTCAGGGTGGTAGTATAACAGTATCATGGTGGTAGTATAACAGTATCAGGGTGGTAGTGTAACAGTGAGGTATCAGGGTGGTAGTGTAACAGTATCAGGGTAGTAGTATAACAGTATCAGGGTGGTAGTATAACAGTATCAGGGTGGTAGTGTAACAGTGAGGTATCAGGGTGGTAGTATAACACTGAGGTATCATGGTGGTAGTATAACAGTATCAGGGTGGTAGTGTAACAGTATCAGGGTGGTAGTATAACAGTGAGGTATCAGAGTGGTAGTGTAACAGTATCAGGGTGGTAGTATAACAGTATCAGGGTGGTAGTATAACAGTGAGGTATCAGGGTGGCAGTATAACAGTATCAGGGTGGTAGTATAACAGTGAGGTATCAGGGTGGTAGTGTAACAGTATCAGGGTGGTAGTATAACAGTATCAGGGTGGTAGTGTAACAGTATCAGGGTGGTAGTGTAACAGTATCAGGGTGGTAGTATAACAGTATCAGGGTGGTAGTATAACAGTATCAGGGTGGTAGTATAACAGTATCAGGGTGGTAGTATAACAGTGAGGTATCAGGGTGGTAGTATAACAGTGAGGTATCAGGGTGGTAGTATAACAGTATCAGGGTGGTAGTATAACAGTATCAGGGTGGTAGTGTAACAGTATCAGTGTGGTAGTGTAACAGTATCAGGGTGGTAGTATAACAGTATCAGGGTGGTAGTATAACAGTATCAGGGTGGTAGTGTAACAGTATCAGGGTGGTAGTGTAACAGTATCAGGGTGGTAGTATAACAGTATCAGGGTGGTAGTATAACAGTATCAGGGTGGTAGTATAACAGTATCAGGGTGGTAGTGTAACAGTATCAGGGTGGTAGTATAACAGTATCAGGGTGGTAGTATAACAGTATCAGGGTGGTAGTGTAACAGTATCAGGGTGGTAGTGTAACAGTATCAGGGTGGTAGTATAACAGTATCAGGGTGGTAGTATAACAGTATCAGGGTGGTAGTATAACAGTATCAGGGTGGTAGTATAACAGTATAAGGGTGGTAGTGTAACAGTATCAGGGTGGTAGTATAACAGTATCAGGGTGGTAGTATAACAGTATCAGGGTGGTAGTATAACAGTATCAGGGTGGTAGTATAACAGTATCAGGGTGGTAGTATAACAGTATCAGGGTGGTAGTGTAACAGTATCAGGGTGGTAGTGTAACAGTATCAGGGTGGTAGTATAACGGTATCAAGGTGGTAGTGTAACAGTGAGGTTTCAGGGTGGTAGTATAACAGTATCAGGGTGGTAGTATAACAGTATCAGGGTGGTAGTATAACAGTATCAGGGTGGTAGTGTAACAGTATCAGGGTGGTAGTATAACAGTATCAGGGTGGTAGTATAACAGTATCAGGGTGGTAGTATAACAGTATCAGGGTGGTAGTATAACAGTATCAGGGTGGTAGTGTAACAGTATCAGGGTGGTAGTATAACAGTATCAGGGTGGTAGTGTAACAGTATCAGGGTGGTAGTATAACAGTATCAGGGTGGTAGTGTTACAGTATCAGGGTGGTAGTATAACAGTGAGGTATCATGGTGGTAGTATAACCGTGAGGTATCAGGGTGGTAGTGTAATTTAGTGATATAGTGAGTCATTATGGCAGGATGTCTTCTCTTAGCAGTCACCACCAGCAGTACAGACCTCATTATTACAGGTCTGTGGCAGTAAGGCAGGCAGGCATCTCTTACCCAGCTCTAGCCTCTCGTCTAGCCACTCTCTTCTCCACTGGCTGAAGGACTCACTAATGCTTTCCCATTCCTTACTGAGTGGCTACATGACACTACGGGCGTGGCGCTCTTCTAATGATACCGTTTTGTCATTCTGGGTTTGGGAGAGCTACAGCCCAGTTCAGCTTTCACCATGTAAAGTGAAGGAGGATTATGGGTTTGGCTGAGCTAAACCCATGTGCTCAATATAATCTCATGTGTTCAATATAATCTCATGTGTTCAATATAATCTCATGTGTTCAATATAATCCCATTTGATCAATATAAATTAATGTGTTCAATATAAACCTTGTTTTAAATTTAATCCCATGTGTTTAATATAATCCCATGTGTTTAATATAATCCCATGTGTTTAATATAATCCATGTGTTGTCAATGTGAATCCATGTGTTTAATGTAATCCATGTGTTTTCAATATAATCCCATGTGTTTAATATAATCCCATGTGTTCAATATAATCCCATGTGTTTAATATAATCCCGTGTTTTCGATATAAACCTGGGCGTGAACTCATGATTCTCGGAGTTGGATATGAGGAGTTTACAATGCTCTAGCAGGCCACCAGAACGCTTGTTGATAGTTGATGGAAACAGCGCTTTGTTTTTAATGATTTAGTTTGAATCCTTCCCCCCAAACCGTAGCCCTAACCTCAACTACTCTGAACTAATACCTACATGTAAAGCTTTGAGTTGTTTCTGTTTTAACTCTGCGACCCCACGGGTTAATTAACCCGTGGAACCACAAGGAATGAATGCATTAAAACATGTACATTCACCATAGTATGTTAAATTTGGAAGGGAGACTGTGAGGTCTTGTTGAGTTTGGAAGGGAGACTGTGAGGTCTTGTTGAGTTTGGAAGGGAGAATGTGAGGTCTTGTTGAGTTTGGAAGGGAGACTGTGAGGTCTTGTTGAGTTTGGAAGGGAGACAGTGAGGTCTTGTTGAGTTTGGAAGGGAGACAGTGAGGTCTTGTTGAGTTTGGAAGGGAGACTGTGAGGTCTTGTTGAGTTTGGAAGGGAGACAGTGAGGTCTTGTTGAGTTTGGAAGGGAGACTGTGAGGTCTTGTTGAGTTTGGAAGGGAGACTGTGAGGTCTTGTTGAGTTTGGAAGGGAGACTGTGAGGTCTTGTTGAGTTTGGAAGGGAGACTGTGAGGTCTTGTTGAGTTTGGAAGGGAGACTGTGAGGTCTTGTTGAGTTTGGAAGGGAGACTGTGAGGTCTTGTTGAGTCAGCCGGCAGGTGGCGGTCGGTACGATAGGAGAACACCAGGGAAACATATTACATCACTCTTCTGCCTCTGTTACACACACACATACACGCGCACACACACGCGCGCACACGCACACACGCACGCACACACGCACACACACCCTCCTAGTCAAGTGTGTGTGCCAGCATGTAATGCTTGGAGTTTATGCTCAATCTTACTCACTGAACCATTCGGCTCACTGTTCTCAGTCAATCTTTAGCCTCTTCTCTCTCTTTCTCTCTCAGTCACTCTCTCTCTCTCTCTTGCTCTCTCACGCTCTCCATCTCGATCTCTCCCCCCTCTTTCTCTCTCTCTCTCTCTCTCTCTCTCTCTCTCTCTCTCTCTCTCTCTCTCTCTCACCCTCTCGATCTCGCATCTCTCTCTCTCTCTCTCTCTCTCTCTCTCTCTCTCTCTTTCTCTTTCTCTTTCTCAATCTCTCCTTCCTGTCTCCCCATCTCCCCATCTTTCTCTCTCTGTATCCTCCTTCTTCCTGTTTAGGAAATCACAGGTACATATAGATGTCAGGTGTGTGTGTGTGCTCCGTCTAAGACCGAGTCGCCTGCTGCACCACCAGGCTCCTGGGAGGTGACCCATTTTCCCATGATTCACCACACAAGCACACGACTGCGCTGATCCCATCCAGGGCCTAATACCTTGTTTGACTGATCCATCAATTATGAATCAGCAGCAACAGCAGACTTTTAGCCACTTAAGTCTTCAGCAGAACGGGAGGGTTGAGAGGGCTTGGAGAGGAGGGAAATGTTGATTGTTGAGAGGGCTTGGAGAGGAGGGAAATGTTGAGGGTTGAGAGGGCTTGGAGAGGAGGGAAATGTTGAGGGTTGAGAGGGCTTGTAGAGGAGGGAAATGTTGAGGGTTGAGAGGGCTTGGAGAGGAGGGAAATGTTGATTGTTGAGAGGGCTTGGAGAGGAGGGAAATGTTGAGGGTTGAGAGGGCTTGGAGAGGAGGGAAATGTTGAGGGTTGAGAGGGCTTGGAGAGGAGGGAAATGTTGAGGGTTGAGAGGGCTTGGAGAGGAGGGAAATGTTGAGGGTTGAGAGGGCTTGGAGAGGAGGGAAATGTTGAGGGTTGAGAGGGCTTGGAGAGGAGGGAAATGTTGAGGGTTGAGAGGGCTTTGAGAGGAGGGAAATGTTGATTGTTGAGAGGGCTTGGAGAGGAGGGAAATGTTGAGGGTTGAGAGGGCTTGGAGAGGAGGGAAATGTTGAGGGTTGAGAGGGCTTGGAGAGGAGGGAAATGTTGATTGTTGAGAGGGCTTGGGGAGGAGGGAAATGTTGAGGGTTGAGAGGGCTTGGAGAGGAGGGAAATGTTGAGGGTTGAGAGAGCTTGGAGAGGAGGGAAATGTTGATTGTTGAGAGGGCTTGGAGAGGAGGGAAATGTTGAGGGTTGAGAGAGCTTGGAGAGGAGGGAAATGTTGAGGGTTGAGAGGGCTTGGAGAGGAGGGAAATGTTGAGGGTTGAGAGGGCTTGGAGAGGAGGGAAATGTTGAGGATTAAGAGGGCTTGGAGAGGAGGGAAATGTTGGGTAGGTACACTCTGTGTTGGTAGGTCAGGCTGGGTAGGCCCGCTCTGTGTTGGTAGGTACGCTCTGTGTTGTTAGGAGCGCTCTGTGTTGGTAGGTACGCTCTGTGTTGGTAGGAGCGCTCTGTGTTGGTAGGTACGCTCTGTGTTGGTAGGTACGCTCTGTGTTGGTAGGTACGCTCTGTGTTGGTAGGTACGCTCTGTGTTGGTAGGAGCGCTCTGTGTTGGTAGGTACGCTCTGTGTTGGTAGGAGCGCTCTGTGTTGGTAGGTACGCTCTGTGTTGGTAGGTACGCTCTGTGTTGGTAGGAGCGCTCTGTGTTGGTAGGTACGCTCTGTGTTGGTAGGTACGCTCTGTGTTGGTAGGTACGCTCTGTGTTGGTAGGTACGCTCTGTGTTGGTAGGTACGCTCTGTGTTGGTAGGAGCGCTCTGTGTTGGTAGGTACGCTCTGTGTTGGTAGGTACGCTCTGTGTTGGTAGGTACGCTCTGTGTTGTTAGGAGCGCTCTGTGTTGGTAGGTACGCTCTGTGTTGGTAGGTACGCTCTGTGTTGGTAGGTACGCTCTGTGTTGGTAGGTACGCTCTGTGTTGGTAGGTACGCTCTGTGTTGTTAGGAGCGCTCTGTGTTGGTAGGTACGCTCTGTGTTGGTAGGTACGCTCTGTGTTGTTAGGAGCGCTCTGTGTTGGTAGGTACGCTCTGTGTTGGTAGGTACGCTCTGTGTTGGTAGGTACGCTCTGTGTTGGTAGGTACGCTCTGTGTTGGTAGGTACGCTCTGTGTTGGTAGGTACGCTCTGTGTTGTTAGGAGCGCTCTGTGTTGGTAGGTACGCTCTGTGTTGGTAGGTACGCTCTGTGTTGGTAGGTACGCTCTGTGTTGTTAGGAGCGCTCTGTGTTGGTAGGTACGCTCTGTGTTGGTAGGTACGCTCTGTGTTGTTAGGAGCGCTCTGTGTTGGTAGGTACGCTCTGTGTTGGTAGGTACGCTCTGTGTTGGTAGGTACGCTCTGTGTTGGTAGGTACGCTCTGTGTTGGTAGGTACGCTCTGTGTTGGTAGGTACGCTCTTTGTTGTTAGGAGCGCTCTGTGTTGGTAGGTACGCTCTGTGTTGGTAGGTACGCTCTGTGTTGTTAGGAGCGCTCTGTGTTGGTAGGTACGCTCTGTGTTGGTAGGTACGCTCTGTGTTGGTAGGTACGCTCTGTGTTGGTAGGTACGCTCTGTGTTGGTAGGTACGCTCTGTGTTGGTAGGTACGCTCTGTGTTGTTAGGAGCGCTCTGTGTTGGTAGGTACGCTCTGTGTTGGTAGGTACGCTCTGTGTTGTTAGGAGCGCTCTGTGTTGGTAGGTACGCTCTGTGTTGGTAGGTACGCTCTGTGTTGGTAGGTACGCTCTGTGTTGGTAGGTACGCTCTGTGTTGGTAG
>NC_092179.1:32464122-32466622 GCF_045791955.1 Oncorhynchus clarkii lewisi | reverse complement strand
CCATTATGTTTAGATGGTTCAGCCATCTGGAATAGGATGTTACTGATCTGTTCCATTATGTTTAGATGATTCAGCCATCTGGAATAGGATGTTACTGATCTGTTCCATTATGTTTAGATGATTCAGCCATCTGGAATAGGATGTTACTGTTCTGTTCCATTATGTTTAGATGATTCAGCCATCTGGAATAGGATGTTACTGTTCTGTTCCATTATTTTTAGATGATCCAGCCATCTGGAATAGCCCTTACTGTTCTGTTCCATTATGTTTAGATGATTCAGCCATCTGGAATAGGATGTCACTGTTCTGTTCCATTATGTTTAGATGGTTCAGCCATCTGGAATAGGATGTCACTGTTCTGTTCCATTATGTTTAGATGATTCAGCCATCTGGAATAGGATGTTACTGATATGTTCCATTATGTTTAGATGATTCAGCCATCTGGAATAGCCCTTACTGTTCTGTTCCATTATGTTTAGATGATTCAGCCATCTGGAATAGGATGTCACTGTTCTGTTCCATTATGTTTAGATGATTCAGCCATCTGGAATAGGATGTTACTGTTCTGTTCCATTATGTTTAGATGATTCAGCCATCTGGAATAGCCCTTACTGTTCTGTTCCATTATGTTTAGATGGTTCAGCCATCTGGAATAGGATGTTACTGTTCTGTTCCGTATGTCTAGATGATCCAAGCCATCTGGAATAGGATGTCACTGTTCTGTTCCATTATGTTTAGATGATCCAAGCCATCTGGAATAGCCCTTACTGTTCTGTTCCATTATGTTTAGATGATTCAGCCATCTGGAATAGCCCTTACTGTTCTGTTCCGTATGTCTAGATGATTCAGCCATCTGGAATAGCCCTTACTGTTCTGTTTAGATGATCCAGCCATCTGGAATAGCCCTTACTGTTCTGTTCCATTATGTTTAGATGATCCAGTTGTACATCATGTCAGCCCTTCATCAGATCAAACCAATTCCCTAGAGTTAGCGTAGAGATAAGGCTGTCAGATCGTCGCTCGTTCTTTCTTTCAATTGTAAAGTAATTACAAAGAACGAAGAAACAAGAAAGATCATAAAGCAAAGATAATCACTTTGTCTCATACTTGGCAGCAAACTTTTAGGTTGCCAGGTAACTCGGGGAACACAAACAACCATATAAGGGTGCGCTGTTATTATCTTCCTTCTCTCCTTCCTGTTGCACATATCTGCATACAGTGCCTTCGGAAAGAACTCAGACGTTACAACCTGATTCTAAAATGGATTAAATAAATTAAAAATAAGTCCATCTGTGGTAAATTAAATTGAATGGACATGATTTGGACAGGCACACTCCTGTCTATATAAGGTCCCACAGTTGACACTGCATGTCGGAGCAAAAACCAAGGCCTGAGGTCGAAGGAAGAGCTCCAAGACAGGATTATGTCGAGGCACAGATCTGGGGATGGATACCAACATATTTCTGTAGCATTGAAGGTCCCCAAGAACACAGAAACAAGATTCTCTGGTCTGATGAAACCATGATTGAACTCTTTGGCCTGAATCCTTACGTTGAAGCATGGTGGCATCATCATGCTGTGGGGATGTTTTTCAGCGGCAGGGACTAGGAGACTAGTCAGGATCGAGGCAAAGATGAATGGAGCAAAGTACAGAGAGATCCTTGATGTAAACCTGCTCCAGAGTTGTCAGGACTTCAGACTGGGGCGAAGGTTCATCTTCCAACAGGACAACAACCATGAGCACACAGCCAAGACAACGCAGGAGTGGCTTCGTGACAAGTCTCTGAATCTCGTTAATTGGCCCAGCCAGAGCCCGGACTTAAACCTGAGCGAAAATCGCTGAAGAGACCTGAAAATAGCTGTGCAGCAACGCTTCCCATCCAACCTGGCAGAGCTTGGGAGGATCTGCAGAGAAGAATGGGAGAAACTCCCCAAATACAGAGGTGCCAAACTTGTAGCGTCATACCCAAGAAGACTCATGCCTGTAATCGCTGCCAAACGTGCTTCAACAAAGTACTGAGTAAAGGCTCTGAATACTTATGTAAATGTGATATTTACGTTTTTTTAAAAATATAAATTAGCAAACATTTCTAAAAACCTGTTTTTTATATTTCATTATGTTGTATTGTGTGTAGATTTATTATGTTGTATTGTGTGTAGATTCATTATGTTGTATTGTGTGTAGATTCATTATGTTGTATTGTGTGTAGATTCATTATGTTGTATTGTGTGTAGATTCATTATGTTGTATTGTGTGTAGATTGATGAGGGGAAAAAACGATGTAATCCATTTTAGAATGAGGCTGTAATGTCAAGGGGTCTAAATACTTTCCAAATGCTCTGTATGTATCTCTTCTCTTCTTTCTCCCTATTTTATCTTTCTTTCTCTCTGACTCCCCATTTATCTATCTCTCTCTCTCTCTCTCTCTCTCTCTCTCTCTCTCTCTCTCTGTCTCTGACTCTGACTCTCCCTCTCTGACTCTCCGTCTCTGTCTGTCTC
>NC_092179.1:32456622-32461622 GCF_045791955.1 Oncorhynchus clarkii lewisi | reverse complement strand
ATCTGTGAGCTACATGTGGCTGGATGACATCACAGATGGTATCTGTGAGTTACATGTGGCTGGATGACATCACAGATGGTATCTGTGAGTTACATGTGGCTGGATGACATCACAGATGGTATCTGTGAGTTACATGTGGCTGGATGACATCACAGATGGTATCTGTGAGTTACATGTGGCTGGATGGTATCTGTGAGCTACATGTGGCTGGATGACATCACAGATGGTATCTGTGAGTGATGAGTTGATTGGATCAGAAAAACGATTTACTTTGTTCATCATCTAAATCCTGTACTTGAGCAGCTTGGTCATATATAATATATCATAGTGAATTTAACCCTCCTGTAGCTTGTCAATTGGTCATATATAATATATCATTGTTAATTTAACTTCCCTGCAGTAGTTTTCCCACTTTCTCAACATTTTTGTTGATCTCAGTCTAGCAAATCAAATCAAATCAAAGAGAGAAAGAGAGAATTAGAGAGAGCATACTTAAATTCACACATGACACCGGATAAGACAGGAGAAGTACTACAGATATAACAAACTCAAATCAAATCAAATCTAATTTTATTTGTCACATACACATGGTTAGCAGATGTTAATGCGAGTGTAGCGAAATGCTTGTGCTTCTAGTTCCGACAATGCAGTAATAACAAGTAATCTAACTAACAATTCCAAAACTACTGTCTTGTACACAGTGTAAGGGGATAAAGAATATGTACATAAGGATATATGAATGAGTGATGGTACAGAGCAGCATAGGCAAGATACAGTAGATGGTATCGAGTACAGTATGTACAAATGAGATGAGTATGTAAACAAAGTGGCATAGTTTAAAGTGGCTAGTGATACATGTATTACATAAGGATACAGTCGATGATATAGAGTACAGTATATACGTATGCATATGAGATGAATAATGTAGGGTAAGTAACATTATATAAGGTAGCATTGTTTAAAGTGGCTAGTGATATATTTACATCATTTCCCATCAATTCCCATTATTAAAGTGGCTGGAGTTGAGTCAGTGTCAGTGTGTTGGCAGCAGCCACTCAGTGTTAGTGGTGGCTGTTTAACAGTCTGATGGCCTTGAGATAGAAGCTGTTTTTCAGTCTCTCGGTCCCAGCTTTGATGCACCTGTACTGACCTCGCCTTCTGGATGATAGCGGGGTGAACAGGCAGTGGCTCGGGTGGTTGATGTCCTTGATGATCTTTATGGCCTTCCTGTGACATCGGGTGGTGTAGGTGTCCTGGAGGGCAGGTAGTTTGCCCCCGGTGATGCGTTGTGCAGACCTCACTACCCTCTGGAGAGCCTTACGGTTGAGGGCGGTGCAGTTGCCATACCAGGCATTGATACAGCCCGCCAGGATGCTCTCGATTGTGCATCTGTAGAAGTTTGTGAGTGCTTTTGGTGACAAGCCGAATTTCTTCAGCCTCCTGAGGTTGAAGAGGCGCTGCTGCGCCTTCTTCACGATGCTGTCTGTGTGAGTGGACCAATTCAGTTTGTTTGTGATGTGTATGCCGAGGAACTTAAAACTTGCTACCCTCTCCACTACTGTTCCATCGATGTGGATAGGGGGGTGTTCCCTCTGCTGTTTCCTGAAGTCCACAATCATCTCCTTAGTTTTGTTGACGTTGAGTGTGAGGTTATTTTCCTGACACCACACTCCGAGGGCCCTCACCTCCTCCCTGTAGGCCGCCTCGTCGTTGTTGGTAATCAAGCCTACCACTGTTGTGTCGTCCGCAAACTTGATGATTGAGTTGGAGGCGTGCGTGGCCACGCAGTCGTGGGTGAACAGGGAGTACAGGAGAGGGCTCAGAACGCACCCTTGTGGGGCCCCAGTGTTGAGGATCAGCGGGGAGGAGATGTTGTTGCCTACCCTCACCACCTGGGGGCGGCCCGTCAGGAAGTCCAGTACCCAGTTGCACAGGGCGGGGTCGAGACCCAGGGTCTCGAGCTTGATGACGAGCTTGGAGGGTACTATGGTGTTGAATGCCGAGCTGTAGTCGATGAACAGCATTCTCACATAGGTATTCCTCTTGTCCAGATGGGTTAGGGCAGTGTGCAGTGTGGTTGAGATTGCATCGTCTGTGGACCTATTTGGGCGGTAAGCAAATTGGAGTGGGTTTAGGGTGTCAGGTAGGGTGGAGGTGATATGGTCCTTGACTAGTCTCTCAAAGCACTTCATGATGACGGAAGTGAGTGCTACGGGGCGGTAGTCGTTTAGCTCAGTTACCTTAGCTTTCTTGGGAACAGGAACAATGGTGGCCCTCTTGAAGCATGTGGGAACAGCAGACTGGTATAGGGATTGATTGAATATGTCCGTAAACACACCGGCCAGCTGGTCTGCGCATGCTCTGAGGGCGCGGCTGGGGATGCCGTCTGGGCCTGCAGCCTTGCGAGGGTTAACACGTTTAAATGTCTTACTCACCTCGGCTGCAGTGAAGGAGAGACCGCATGTTTTCGTTGCAGGCCGTGTCAGTGGCACTGTATTGTCCTCAAAGCGGGCAAAAAAGTTATTTAGTCTGCCTGGGAGCAAGACATCCTGGTCCGTGACTGGGCTGGATTTCTTACTGTAGTCCGTGATTGACTGTAGACCCTGCCACATGCCTCTTGTGTCTGAGCCGTTGAATTGAGATTCTACTTTGTCTCTGTACTGGCGCTTAGCTTGTTTGATGGCCTTGCGGAGGGAATAGCTGCACTGTTTGTATTCGGTCATGTTACCAGACACCTTGCCCTGATTAAAAGCAGTGGTTCGCGCTTTCAGTTTCACACGAATGCTGCCATCAATCCACGGTTTCTGGTTAGGGAATGTTTTAATCGTTGCTATGGGAACGACATCTTCAACGCACGTTCTAATGAACTCGCACACCGAATCAGCGTATTCGTCAATGTTGTTATCTGACGCAATACGAAACATCTCCCAGTCCACGTGATGGAAGCAGTCTTGGAGTGTGGAGTCAGCTTGGTCGGACCAGCGTTGGACAGACCTCAGCGTGGGAGCCTCTTGTTTTAGTTTCTGTCTGTAGGCAGGGATCAACAAAATGGAGTCGTGGTCAGCTTTTCCGAAAGGGGGGCGGGGCAGGGCCTTATATGCGTCGCGGAAGTTAGAGTAACAATGATCCAAGGTCTTTCCACCCCTGGTTGCACAATCGATATGCTGATAAAATTTAGGGAGTCTTGTTTTCAGATTAGCCTTGTTAAAATCCCCAGCTACAATGAATGCAGCCTCCGGATAAATCGTTTCCAGTTTGCAGAGAGTTAAATAAAGTTCGTTCAGAGCCATCGATGTGTCTGCTTGGGGGGGGATATATACGGCTGTGATTATAATCGAAGAGAATTCTCTTGGTAGATAATGCGGTCTACATTTGATTGTGAGGAATTCTAAATCAGGTGAACAGAAGGATTTGAGTTCCTGTATGTTTCTTTCATCACACCATGTCACGTTGGCCATGAGGCATAATAATATGTAATAGTAATATGATCAACATCTTTGGTTCTAGTCAGGATTCTAGCAGCCGTATTTAACACTAACTGAAGTTTATTTAGTGCGTTATCCGGGTAGCCGGAAAGTAGAGCATTGCAATTGTCTAACCTAGCAGTAACAAAAGCATGGATTAATTTTTCTGCATAATTTTTTACAGAATGTTTCTGATTTTTGCAATGTTACGTAGATGGAAAAAAGCTGTCCTTGAAACAGTCTTGATATGTTCGTCAAAAGAGACGACAATATCAAGAGTTTTATTTGAGACGACTGTTCAACCATTAAGATTAATTGTCAGATTCAACAGAAGATCTCTTTGTTTCTTGGGACCTAGAACAAGCATCTCTGTTTTGTCCGAGTTTAAAAGTAGAAAGTTTGCAGCAATCCACTTCCTTATGTCTGAAACACAGGCTTCTAGCGAGGGCAATTTTGAGGCTTCACCATGTTTCATTGAAATGTACAGCTGTGTGTCATCTGCATAGCAGTGAAAGTTAACATTATGTTTTCGAATGACATCCCCAAGAGGTAAAATATATAGTGAAAACAATAGTGGTCCTAAAACGGAACATTGAAGAACACCGAAATGTACAGTTGATTTGTCAGAGGACAAACCATTCACAGAGACAAACTGATATCTTTCCGACAGATAAGATCTAAACCAGGCAAGAACTTGTCCGTGTAGACCAATTTGGGTTTCCAATCTCTCCAAAATAATGTGGTGATCGATGGTATCAAAAGCACCACTAAGGTCTAGGAGCACGAGGACAGATACAAAGCCTCGGTCTGATGCCATTAAAAGGTCATTTAACCACCTTCACAAGTGCAGTCTCAAACCAGACTGAAGCATTTCGTATACATTGTTTGTCTTCAGGAATGGAAGATTCGATATCGGCCGATAGTTTTTAAAATATTTTCTGCTATTTTCTTAGCACAATGCTAACGCATGTGCTCAGGCTAGCACAATGCTAAGGCTAACTCTATGTGCTCAGGCTAGCACAATGCTAACGCTAACTCTATGTGCTCAGGCTAGCACAATGCTAACGCTAACTCTATGTGCTCAGGCTAGCACAATGCTAAGGCTAACGCATGTGCTCAGGCTAGCACAATGCTAACGCTAACTCTATGTGCTCAGGCTAGCACAATGCTAACGCTAACTCTATGTGCTCAAGCTAGCAGTAACATACACTGTAAAAAATCACTTTTTGGATGAAACATTTTTTTTATATATATATATATATTTTAATGAAACCCTCGCTCTCTCGCCAGGCATCGCAGTTACTTTGCAGTTATCAGGGTTTTCTATTGGGGCTCCTGTTACCGTGAAATGAGCTTAGAGATAAACAGAGAGAGATAGAGAGACCATTACAGAATCATGGACAGGCTGATTTAGAGGGAGAGAGAGCATGACAAATGGAACTAGAGAGGAAGTGGAGAGGCTGATTTAGAAAGAGTAGCTCTCTTTATCTCTCCAGCGACACGCGTCCCTCCACTGTAACCCGTCATCCAAGTGGA
>NC_092179.1:32429122-32439122 GCF_045791955.1 Oncorhynchus clarkii lewisi | reverse complement strand
AACCCTTTTGGGTTCCACGAAGAACCTCCTTCCATGTAGAACCCTCTTTCTTCAAAAGGCTCTCCTATGGGGACAGCCGAAGAACCCTTTTTAGGTTCTAGATCTCCCACAATCCCTCAGTGGACCCAGTTATCCTATAGTATGAAGCACTCAAACCCGGCCATTGATTGACGTCGTGGTGCATCTCGCCGCCGTCGCTTGTGTCTCGGGTGACGCTAATCTTCTGGTTGTCGTGACATTCTGCTCCATCTGTGTGGGAGGGATCCAGGGGATTGAGCCGTGCTGACGAACAGGAGGGGAGGGGTGTTTGTGTGTGTATGAGTCAGTGTGTGTGTGTGTGTGTGTGTGTGGGGGGGGGGGGGGGGGGGACAGGAGGCATTGACAGACGGAATGGAAGGTGCCTGTCATCTCAGAGACACAGAAACACACTCCCAGCACCTCGCTCTCCGGCCAAACAGTTTCCACTGACCACCTGACCACCTGACCACCTGAACACATGACCACATGACCACCTGACCACCTGACCACATGACCACATGACCACCTGACCACCTGACCACATGACCACCTGACCACCTGACCACCTGAACACCTGACCAGAACACCAGGCAGGAGTTTTTCCTTGCCAGATCACATGGTCGGTCGGGGCACATAGTTTGTCCAGTTCCTAACCTGTGTCAGACCCTGCTTTCTGTGCCCTATGTTAACCCTTTGTTGACCCCTAGTGCCCCTCCCAGTCTCCTCCCTGTCCTCTAGAGAGCAGCATCTGTTGTGTCAGGGTACCATGATGACTATCAGTGTCTGCGTTGCCACGGTGCTCCGCTACACAGCTACAGCTCCTTAGTCTCTGTTAATTGCAGTGGTCTGGCTGGTGCTCTCTCTCTCTCTCTCTCTCTCTCTCTCTCTCTCTCTCTCTCTCTCTCTGTCTCTCTCTGCCTGCTACACCGCACTGAATGACAAGGCATGATTGGCCACTACTTGAGGACAACGAGAGACACTTCCTCTTCCTCTATGTGACTGTGGGAGGGTGAAGAGTACAGTACACTCAGAGGTTGGAGAGCCATGGCCTCATCTTCCTCTATGTGACTGTGAGGGTGAGGAGTACAGTACTCAGAGGTTGGAGAGCCATGGCCTCATCTTCCTCTATGTGACTGTGGGAGGGTGAAGAGTACAGTACTCAGAGGTTGGAGAGCCATGGCCTCATCTTCCTCTATGTGACTGTGGGAGGGTGAGGAGTACAGTACTCAGAGGTTGGAGAGCCATGGCCTCATCTTCCTCTATGTGACTGTGGGAGGGTGAAGAGTACAGTACTCAGAGGTTGGAGAGCCATGGCCTCATCTTCCTCTATGTGACTGTGGGAGGGTGAGGAGTACAGTACTCAGAGGTTGGAGAGCCACGGCCTCCTCTTCCTCTATGTGACTGTGGGAGGGTGAAGAGTACAGTACACTCAGAGGCTGTCAGACAGATAGGTTACATGGGTTACAATTAGGATTAGTTTTAGGGTTAGTTGTAGGGTTAGTTTTAGGGTTAGTTTTAGGGTTAGTTTTAGGGTTAGTTTTAGGGTTAGTTTTAGGGTTAGTTTTAGGGTTAGCGTTAAGGTTAGGTATAACCCCTTCAAACCCTCACTATGTTACCCATGTGTTAACAACCCCCTATAAACCCTCACTATGTTACCCATGTGTTAACAACCCCCTATAACCCCTCACTATGTTACCCATGTGTTAACAACCCCCTATAACCCCTCACTATGTTACCCATGTGTTAACAACCCCCTATAACCCCTCACTATGTTACCCATGTGTTAACAACCCCCTATAACCCCTCACTATGTTACCCATGTGTTAACAACCCCCTATAACCCCTCACTATGTTACTGATGTGTTAACAACCCCCTATAACCCCTCACTATGTGGGTTTGTAGTGGAATAGGGTGCACTTGTTGTGAGCAGGGCCCATTGTAGTGGAATAGGGTGCACTTGTTGTGAGTAGGGCCCATTGTAGTGGAATAGGGTGCACTTGTTGTGAGTAGGGCCCATTGTAGTGGAATAGGGTGCACTTGTTGTGAGAAGGGCCCATTGTAGTGCGCTATATATGGAATAGGTTGCACTTGTTGTGAGCAGGGCCCATTGTAGTGCACTATATATGGAATAGGGTGCACTTGTTGTGAGCAGGGCCCATTGTTAGTGCACTATATATGGAATAGGGTGCCACTTGTTGTGAGCAGGGCCCATTGTAGTGGAATAGGGTGCCACTTGGGATGTAAATGTCATCCCCATCAGGCTACTGAGAATTCACAGTAATCCCAAAGTATAGAGTGGCATTGCATTGGCAAATAACCCAAATAATGATTCCATTGTAATTCCACAAACTTCACAGACTGAAGCGCTGGAAATAAAATTAGCTGCAAAGAAATCTGTTGAACTTCATGGCAATTACAGCCTTTATGCATCAGGCAGAGCTGGAGCAAGTTACAGACAATGTTTCCTAACTGTCCCCGAAACACTGCAGAAGAAAATAAGATATTATAAATATGTAAATTATATCACTTTTCCGTACTGCGTCTGAGAAAAAAATAATATTTTAAAAAAATGTACAAATCCAAATAGCCAGTGTCCATCTCTGTTGCACCTGCTGTTTGACACGGCTGTGACCCTTCATGGTGGCGTTCCAGAACATAGAGAATGATAGAGGCCTCTAGTGGTCAAAAGGCTGTATTACCATTGGGCAGCCCCATTGAGCACTTCCACCATTTTAAATGTAGTCAAGTGGTTGGGGTCTTCCAACTTCATTGGCTGATCCCTCGTGGTGACACTGTTGGAGTCATATCCAACCGGGGTCATCAGCAGGGATCAGCCAATTGGGAAGAATAAAATGGACTACTTTAAAATGGCGATAGACTCGTATGCTCTGCCCATGCTGTCACAGACGCTATAATGACAAAGATGTAAATCTGAGACCTCTATCTCTACGTTCCGGAAGCAGGTGGAACAAAGATGTAAATATGAGACCTCTATCTCTGCGTTCCGGAAGTAGGTGGAACAAAGATGTAAATCTGAGACCTCTATCTCTGCGTTCCGGAAGCAGGTGGAACAAAGATGGCGGATAACTTGTCTTCATATGATGCTAAACGCGTCATAGCGGCTTGTATATCTGTTTGAACGGCCACTAGCTCAGATACACATGAAAACATGACATGTCCTCGGAGGACCATATATGACATCCACTCCTTTTAAGGGGTGGCTCTCCCATAGCCAATGCATTAGTAGCTGGGTCTGGTCTGCTTAGTTTATTGACTGTATACGAACCAGAAAGAATGAGGGAGTGGGACGTCTCACTTCCTGTTCCCTTGTCTGGGTGGACTAGCGTTGTCTGGGAGAGAAAACTCTTAGTTTAGTGTGTTCAGATGGGAACCTTCTGCCTATTGTAAACCTTTTCCTACACACTGGTTCTGATGGGAAATATCACAACAGAGCAGGTTTTCCCCAAAACTCGGTCCTCAGGACCACAAGAGGTTCACATCTTGTTTTCTTTTGTCCCTAGCACTACACAGCTGATTCAAATAATCAACTATTCATCATCATTTTAATCAGCTGTGTAGGTGTTGGTGGGGGGAAAAAAACAAAATGTTTACCTCTTGGTGTCCCAATGACCATTTCATCATCTCTGTCACCCCTGGACCCCTGATCATCTCTGTCACCCCTGAATCTCTGTTGCCACTGCTGCAGTAGGGACTAAGTTGCTCAGATTTCATGCTAACTGGACGGGGGAGTGGAGGGACAGTCCCCTCCGGAAATATCCCTCTCTGTTTAGGAGTCGTGGGAACTCTGTAGAGAGACTATCAGAGAGAACAGACACTGTAGAGGACTGTCCCTCCCTCCCTCTCCTCTCCTCCCCAGTCCCTACTCTCCTAACAAAGATGTTTCAGAGAGAGAGGTAGAGAGAGAGAGAGATGTTAACACATGTTTCCCATGCCAATAAAGCCCTTGAATTGAATTGAGCGAGAGAGAGAGAGAGAGAGAGAGAGAGAGAGAGAGAGAGAGAGAGAGAGAGAGAGAGAGAGAGAGAGAGAGAGAGATAGAGAGGTAGAGGTAAGCCATTCATCACTAAAACCACACTGTTTAAACAGGTGATCTGATCAGCTGACAGTATGCAGTGAAGGAGAGAGAGAGGGGGGGGGGTACAGTGATCAGTGTTCAGGGAGAGACCCATTAGACCCATGCTGAGCCAGGGCGAGAGGGGATAGAGCCATGACTAAGTCTACCCATGTCACACACCAATCAACCATAGTGTGAATGGTGCAGAAGTAATGGCTGAGCCTGACTGTTCTGGGCTACAGTACCCCTCTGTGACAGTGATCTGGTATTATCTGTGACTGTTCTGGGCTATAGTACCCCTCCGTGACAGTGATCTGGTATTAACTCTGACTGTTCTGGGCTATAGTACCGCTCTGTGACAGTGATCTGGTATTATCTGTGACTGTTCTGGGCTATAGTACCCCTCCGTGACAGTGATCTGGTATTAACTCTGACTGTTCTGGGCTATAGTACCCCTCTGTGACAGTGATCTGGTATTATCTGTGACTGTTCTGGGCTATAGTACCCCTCTGTGACAGTGATCTGGTATTATCTGTGACTGTTCTGGGCTATAGTACCCCTCCGTGACAGTGATCTGGTATTAACTCTGACTGTTCTGGGCTATAGTACCCCTCTGTGACAGTGATCTGGTATTATCTGTGACTGTTCTGGGCTAGAGTACCCCTCTGTGACAGTGATCTGGTATTATCTGTGACTGTTCTGGGCTACAGTACCCCTCTGTGACAGTGGTCTGGTATTATCTGTGACTGTTCTGGGCTATAGTACCCCTCTGTGACAGTGGTCTGGTATTAACTGTGACTGTTCTGGGCTATAGTACCCCTCTGTGACAGTGATCTGGTATTATCTGTGACTGTTCTGGGCTATAGTACCCCTCTGTGACAGTGATCTGGTATTATCTGTGACTGTTCTGGGCTATAGTACCCCTCCGTGACAGTGATCTGGTATTAACTCTGACTGTTCTGGGCTATAGTACCCCTCTGTGACAGTGATCTGGTATTAACTGTGACTGTTCTGGGCTATAGTACCCCTCTGTGACAGTGATCTGGTATTAACTGTGACTGTTCTGGGCTATAGTACCCCTCTGTGACAGTGGTCTGGTATTAACTGTGACTGTTCTGGGCTATAGTACCCCTCTGTGACAGTGAACTGGTATTAACTGTGACTGTTCTGGGCTATAGTACCCCTCTGTGACAGTGATCTGGTATTAACTGTGACTGTTCTGGGCTACAGTACCCCTCTGTGACAGTTGTCTGGTATTATCTGTGACTGTTCTGGGCTACAGTACCCCTCCGTGACAGTTGTCTGGTATTATCTGTGACTGTTCTGGGTTATAGTACCCCTCTGTGACAGTGGTCTGGTATTAACTGTGACTGTTCTGGGCTATAGTACCCCTGACAGTGCAGATGAATAAGGTAGCATCTCTAATGACATGCTATTCCCTAATCCGTTATATTTCACCACAAATATAACACAGGAATGGGAATATTAAAACATCAATAGGGCTAATATAACATGACTCTAACAACATGTGAATTAGCTTGTTATAACATGTTAATGAGGTTGTTATAACATGCTAATAAGGTTGTTATAACATGTTAATAAGGTTGTTATAACATGTTAATAAGGTTGTTATAACATGTGAATTAGCTTGTTATAACATGTTAATAAGGTTGTTATAACATGCTAATAAGGTTGTTATAACATGTTAATAAGGTTGTTATAACATGTTAATAAGGTTGTTATAACATGTGAATTAGCTTGTTATAACATGTTAATAAGGTTGTTATAACATGCTAATAAGGTTGTTATAACATGTTAATAAGGTTGTTATAACATGTTAATAAGGTTGTTATAACATGTGAATTAGCTTGTTATAACATGTTAATAAGGTTGTTATAACATGCTAATAAGGTTGTTATAACATGTTAATAAGGTTGTTATAACATGTTAATAAGGTTGTTATAACATGCTAATAAGGTTGTTATAACATGTTAATAAGGTTGTTATAACATGTTAATAAGGTTGTTATAACATATTAATAAGCCGAGTTGGGGCTTCATGCACCACACTAAACTATTATGAAATGTACATTCACGCACACACGCACGCACGCACGCACGCACGCACGCACACACACACACACACACACACACACACACACACACACACACACACACACACACACACACACACACACACACACACACACACACACACACACACACACACACACACAGTCATGGACGTCACCAGGGAAGAGCCAGCCAGGTCATGACAGATACACAGTGCCAAGGTCGTGGGTGGTGATCGTGTTCCCATAGAGAGAGAGAGAGAGAGAGAGAGAGAGACAGAGACAGAGACAGAGACAGAGACAGAGACAGAGAGAGAGAGGTGGTGGGAGAAGAGGGAATTGAAATGAGCGAGTCAGAGATCCTGGCTGACAGAAGCACACTGTTCATGTTGTGCCAGGAACAGCCTATTCTAGTGATACAGCTAGTACTGGAGAGAGAATGTAGAGAGAGAGAGAGAGAGGTAGAGAGGTAGAGAAAGTGTAGAGAGAGATAGAGAATGAAAAGAGGCCCACTATAGAGATTTGAGGTCTCCTCTTCTGTGGCCTCTCTTGTCCTGTGGCCTCTCTTGTCCTGTGGCCTCTCCTCTCCTGTGGCCTCTCTTGTCCTGTGGCCTCTCTTGTCCTATGGCCTCTCCACTTCTTTGGCCTCTCTCGTCCTGTGGCCTCTCTTGTTCTTCTGTGGCCTCTCCTCTTCTGTGTCCTCTCTTGTCCTGTGGTCTCTCTTGTCCTGTGGCCTCTCCTCTCCTGTGGCCTCCTGTGGCCTCTCCTCTCCTCCTCGTCCTCCTTTCCCCCTCTTCCTCATATCGTTATCTTCCTCATCTCCTCCTCTTCCTCCTCTCTCCTCCTCTCTCCCCCTCTCCTCCTCTACCTCCTGTCCTCCTCTCCTCCTCTACCTCCTCTCCTCTCCTCATCTCTCCTCATCTACCTCCTCTCCTCCTCTCCTCCTCTCCTGCTCTAACAGGGTATTGGCCCCCTATCATCCTCCTCTGCTCCTCTCCTCTCCTCCTCTCTCCTCCTCTTCCTCCTCTCCTCCTCTCCTGCTCTAACAGGGTATTGGCCCCTTGTTCCTTCATGCTGTAATTTGTTCCATCATTGATATGTCATTCTGTCCAGACAGACAGTAGACAGGGCAGAGTAAAGCAGAGCAGCCAGTCTCTGTGTCTGCTAAGACACTCTCACCTGTAACCCCAGTCTCGTTATTCTGATACCGGTCCCAGACAATCTGTGAGTCATGGAGGGAGAGGGGGGAATGGGGGAAGGGGAGAGAGTGGTAGAGGGGGACAGGGAGAGGGGCAGATAGATAGAGAGGGGGGATAAGGGGAGAGAGGGAGAGCTAGAGAGAGAGAGAGAGAGAGAGAGGGAGGGGAGCATGGAGGTGATGATGTGTGAGTAAGTAAATGACTGCTAGAAGTTACTCCATCATCCCTGTCCTCCAGGGACTGTTGTATTACAGATCCTCTCTCATACCCATCTCTATACACACACACACACACACACACACACACACACACTCTCACCAACACATCTCACACACACACACACTCACCAACACATCTCACACACAGCTCAACTGCATTCTGATGGCTTTGCGTGATTCACATAGAGTAATATATCAGCATCTCTATGTCCCTACAGTAATATCAGCATCTCTATGTCCCTACAGTAATATCAGCATCTCTATGTCCCTACAGTAATATCAGCATCTCTATGTCCCTACAGTAATATCAGCATCTCTATGTCCCTACAGTAATATCAGCATCTCTATGTCCCTACAGTAATATCAGCATCTCTATGTCCCTACAGTAATATCAGCATCTCTATGTCCCTACAGTAATATCAGCATCTCTATGTCCCTACAGTAATATCAGCATCTCTATGTCCCTACAGTAATATCAGCATCTCTATGTCCCTACAGTAATATCAGCATCTCTATGTCCCTACAGTAATATCAGCATCTCTATGTCCCTACAGTAATATCATCATCTCTATGTCCCTACAGTAATATCAGCATCTCTATGTCCCTACAGTAATATCAGCATCTCTATGTCCCTACAGTAATATCAGCATCTCTATGTCCCTACAGTAATATCAGCATCTCTATGTCCCTACAGTAATATCAGCATCTCTATGTCCCTACAGTGATATCAGCATCTCTATGTCCCTACAGTAATATCAGCATCTCTATGTCCCTACAGTAATATCATCATCTCTATGTCCCTACAGTAATATCAGCATCTCTATGTCCCTACAGTAATATCAGCATCTCTATGTCCCTACAGTAATATCAGCATCTCTATGTCCCTACAGTAATATCAGCATCTCTATGTCCCTACAGTAATATCAACATTTCTATGTCCCTACAGTAATATCAGTAATATCAGCATCTCTATGTCCCTACAGTAATATCAGCATCTCTATATCCCTACAGTAATATCATCATCTCTATATCCCTACAGTAATATCAGCATCTCTATATCCCTACAGTAATATCAGCATCTCTATGTCCCTACAGTAATATCAGTAATATCAGCATCTCTATGTCCCTACAGTAATATCAGCATCTCTATATCCCTACAGTAATATCAGAATCTCAATATCCCTACAGTAATATCAGTAATATCAGCATCTCTATATCCCTACAGTAATATCAGTATCTCTATGTCCCTACAGTAATATCAGTAATATCAGCATATCTATGTCCCTACAGTAATATCAGTAATATCAGCATCTCTATGTCCCTACAGTAATATCAGCATCTCTATATCCCTACAGTAATATCAGTAATATCAGCATCTCTATGTCCCTACAATAACATCAGCATCTCTATGTCCCTACAGTAATACCAGCATCTCTATGTCCCTACAGTAATTTCAGCATCTCTATGTCCCTACAGTAATATCATCATCTCTATGTCCCTACAGTAATATCAGCATCTCTATGTCCCTACAGTAATATCAGCTTCTCTATGTCCCTACAGTAATATCAGCATCTCTATGTCCCTACAGTAATATCAGCATCTCTATGTCCCTACAGTAATATCAGTAATATCAGCATCTCTATGTCCCTACAGTAATATCAGTAATATCAGCTTCTCTATGTCCCTACAGTAATATCAGCATCTCTATGTCCCTACAGTAATATATTGTATCGTGTGGATTCAATAGAATAAAACTGTGAGACACTTTAGATATTAGTACATTGTGTTATGGTACATTGTGTTATGGTACATTGTGTTATGGTGCCTTGTGTTATGGTACATTGTGTTATGGTACATTGTGTTATGGTACATTGTGTTATGGTACATTGTGTTATGGTACATTGTGTTATGGTACACTGAGATGCTGCTTCTCTCTCTCTGTTAAAGTAAAGCACAGTTTCCCATGCGACCCGCTGGGCTAACAGAGAGGACAGTGTGAATCAGTGTGTCAGGGCCCAGGACTCAGGGGCCAAGGAACATTGATGGAGGGTCTGTGACCCTGTAATTTGGCAATTCTATGTTTGGGGTAAGGGTTGTGGTGACCTGCTTGTGTCTGTCCACTATAATAACTACACATAGTGTTTCTGACCTGTCTGACTGTCAACTGGGGTTTGGCTTGAGTCATGTCTGAGTCTTATGCAGAGTTTTGAAATGCTGTAGGGCCCCTAAACTATTCATCGAAGTATTGTCAACAGTCGTGTGTCTGTGGACTGTTTTTCAGAGAGAGACTGATGTTGATGGAGAGGAAAGGAGGATATGAAGGAGAGGGGAGAGGAGAGAGAGAGAGTTGGAGGAGAGGGGCGAGGGGAGAGGGGAGAGGGGAGGGGGAGTTGGTGGAGAGGGGAGAGGGGAGAGGAG
>NC_092179.1:32411622-32421622 GCF_045791955.1 Oncorhynchus clarkii lewisi | reverse complement strand
GTGGAAGTTACCTGTGGCGCTGATGTTTAGGCCAAGGTATGTATAGTTTTTTTGTGTGCTCTAGGGCAACAGTGTCTAGATGGAATTTGTATTTGTGGTCCTGGTGACTGGACCTTTTTTGGAACACCATTATTTTGGTCCTACTGAGATTTACTGTCAGGGCCCAGGTCTGACAGAATCTGTGCATAAGATCTAGGTGCTGCTGTAGGCCCTCCTTGGTTGGTGACAGAAGCACCAGATCATCAGCAAACAGCAGACATTTGACTTCGGATTATAGCAGAGGGAGGCCGGGTGCTGCAGACTTTTCTAGTGCCCGCGCCAATTAGTTGATATATATGTTGAAGAGGGTGGGGCTTAAGCTGCATCCCTGTCTCACCCCACGACCCTGTGTGAAGAAATGTGTGTGTTTTTTGCCAATTTTAACCGCACACTTGTTGTTTGTGTACATGGATTTTATAATGTCGTATGTTTTACCCCCAACACCACTTTCCATCAATTTGTATAGCAAACCCTCATACCAAATTGAGTCAAAGGCTTTTTTTTTAAATCAACAAATCATGAGAAGACTTTGCCTTTGTTTTGGTTTGTTTGGTTGTCAATTAGGGTGTGCAGGGTGAATACATGGTCTGTTGTACGGTAATTTGGTAAAAAGCCAATTTGACATTTGCTCAGTACATTGTTTTCATTGAGGAAATGTACGAGTCTGCTGTTAATGATAATGCAGAGGATTTTCCCAAGGTTACTGTTGACGCATATTCCACGGTAGTTATTGGGGTCAAATTTGTCTCCACTTTTGTGGATTGGGGTGATCAGGCTTTGGTTCCAAATATTGGGGAAGATGCCAGAGCTAAGGATGATGTTAAAGCGTTTTAGTATAGCCAATTGGAATTTGTTGTCTGTATATTTGATCATTTCATTGAGGATACCATCAACACCACAGGCCTTTTTGGGTTGGAGGGTTTTTATTTTGTCCTGTAACTCATTCAAGGTAGTTGGAGAATCCAGTGGGTTCTGGTAGTCTTTAATAGATGATTCTAAGATCTGTATTTGATCATGTATATGTTTTTGCTCTTTATTCTTTGTTATAGAGCCATTTTGGATAGATCATTTTTGTGTTGTTTGTTTTCCAATTTTCCCAGAAGTGGTTAAAGTCTATGGATTCTTCAATTGCATTGAGCTGATTTCTGACGTGCTGTTACTTCTTTTTCCGTAGTGTATTTCTGTATTGTTTTAGTGATTTACCATAGTGAAGGCGTAGACTCAGGTTTTTCAGGTCTCAGGTTTCACAATTTCTTTCTTAGATTTTTGCATTCTTCATAAAACCATGTCATTGTTGTCCATTTTCTTCGGTTTTCTATTTTAGATTTTTAGATTTGATAGGGAAGCTGAGAGGTCAAATATACTGTTAAGATTTTCTACTGCCAAGTTTACACCTTCACTATTACAGTGGAACGTTTTACCCAGGAAATTGTCTAAAAGGGATTGAATTTGTTGTTGCCTAATTGTTTTTTGGTAGGTTTCCAAACTGCATTCCTTCCATCTATAGCATTTCTTAATGTTACTCAGTTCCTTTGGCTTTGATGCCTCATGATTGAGTATTGCTCTGTTCAAGTAGAGTGTGATTTTGCTGTGGTCTGATAGGGGTGTCAGTGGGCTGACTGTGAACGCTCTGAGAGACTCTGGGTTGAGGTCAGTGATAATGTAGTCTACAGTACTACTGCCAAGAGATGAGCTATAGGTGTACCTACCATAGGAGTCCCCTCGAAGCCTACCATTGACTATGTACACACCCAGCGTGCGACAGAACTGCAGGAGTTGTGACCCATTTTTGTTGGTTATGTTGCCATAGTTGTGCCTAGGGGGACATATGGGGGAGGGTGGATGCTGTCACCTACAGGCAGGTGTTTGTCCCCCTGTAGGCGGAGGGTGTCAGGTTATTGTCCGGTTCTGGCATTTAGGTTGTCACAGACTAGTACATGTCCCTGGGCCTGCAAATGATTGATTTCCTCCTCCAGGATGGAGAAGCTGTCTTCATTGTCCCTGTTAAGATAATTTCCTTTTGAATTTCCAGCCAAATATAAAATGTTCCTGTTTTGACAAATTTAATTGAGTGAGTTAGGTCTGCTCTATACCAAATTAGCATACCCACTGAGTCCCTTCCCTGTTTCACACCTGGTAGTTTGGTGGATGGGACCAATTCCGGGTTCCTGCTCTTTAGGCCAAAGGCAGATGACCTCAGGCCTTGGATATTCCCGGATGAGATAGTGAAGGCTTTGTGTTCCATAAAGTGTCCAATGTTGTTGGTTGTGTGGTTTGGCCTCTTGTCTCTCTCTCTGTTTGTCTCTATTCTCTCTCTCACGCATTCTCTGTCTATACTCTCTACCTCTGTTTCTCTCTCTTTCTCTCTGTCTCTGTCTCTCTCTATCTGGCTCTGTCTGTCTGTCTGTCTGTCTGTCTGTCTGTCTGTCTGTCTGTCTGTCTGTCTGTCTGTCTGTCTGTCTGTCTCTCTTTCTCGCTCTCTCTTTCTCTCTCTCTCTCTTTCTCTCTCTCTCTTTCTCTCTCTCTCTCTTTCTCTCTTTCTCTCTCTCTCTTTCTCTCTCCCCCTCTCGCTGTATGTATTTGTCACTGAAGACTTCTGTTTCTGCTGGCTCCCACACGGTCGGTCGGTCAGCTGATGGGTTGTGGGTTTTTCACAGGAATCTTTACTGGGCCTCACCAGAGGGAGTGCTGCCTCTGGCCCTCTGATGTGGATTCATCTGCTGCCTCTCTGTGGGGTCTGCAGCTGCTGTGTAACGGCTGTGTGTGTGTGTGTGTGTGTGTGTGTGTGTGTGTGTGTGTCTGTGTGTGTGTGTGTGTGTGTGTGTGTGTGTGTGTGTGTGTGTGTGTGTGTGTGTGTGTGTGTGTGTGTGTGTGTGTGCGTCAGAGAGAGAGAGAGAGAGAGAGAGAGGGAGGGAGGGAGATGAGACATCTTGAACAACCCTAGTTTCCTCTGATGAGGTTTTTAGCCACAGCTTTTCCATTACCAATCAATGTCTTTACCACACACACTACTGTGTGTGTGTGTGTGTGTGTGTGTGTGTGTGTCGGAGCCTCAGGATGTAAATTAGATCATTAAGACATATGGATCTGACAGAGCGGAGATTCGAAGCCCAAGCTGGGCTCCAAGGACCTTCAGGGTATGGTTTTAGCTGTCCTGGGAGATGCCTCTTCATTGTCTCCCGGTGTTGAAATCCACAGGCTTGGTATTGTTATACACTACCTGACCAAAAGTATATGGACACCTCCAACATCTCATTCCAAAATCATGGGCATTACTATGGAGTTGGTCCCCACTTTGCTGCTACAACAGCCTCCACTCTTCTGGGAAGGCTTTCCACTAGATGTTAGAACATTGCTGTGGGAACTTGCTTCCATTTAGCCACAAGAGCATTAGTGAGGCCAGGCGCTGATGTTGGGTGATTAGGCCTGGCTCACAGTAGGCTTTCCAATTCATCCCAACGGTGGTCGATGGGGTTGAGTTCAGGACTCTGTGCAGAATAGTCAAGTTCTTCCACACCGATCTCGACAAACCATTTCTGAATGGACCTCGCTTTCTGCACGGTGGCATTGTCATGGAGAAACAGGAAATGGTCTTCCCCAAACTGTTGCCACAAAGTTGGAAGCACAGAATTGTCTAGAATATTAATTTTATGCTGTAGCGTTAAAATTTCCCTTCACTGGAACTAAGGGGCCTAGCCTGAACCATGAAAAACAGCCCCAGGCCATTGTTCCTCCTCCACCAAACTTTACAGTTGGCGCTATGCATTAGGGTAGGAAGCGTTCTCCTGGCATCCGCCAAAACCAGATTAGTCTGTCGGACTACGACATGGTGAAGTGTGATTTATAAATTCAGAGATCGCGTTTCCACTGCTCCGATGCCGGCGAGCTTTACATCACTCCAGCCGACGCTTGGCATTGTGTATGGTGATCTTAGGCTTGTGTGCGGATGCTCGTCCATGGAAACCCATATCATGAAGCTCCCTATGAACAGTTCTGATGTTTCTTCCAGAGGCAGATTGGCAGTAGGGAGTGTAAAATCAAATCCAATTATATTGGTCACATACACATGGTTAGCAGATGTTAATGGTCACATACACATGGTTAGCAGATGTTAATGGTCACATACACATGGTTAGCAGATGTTATTTGTCACATACACATGGTTAGCAGATGTTATTTGTCACATACACATGGTTACAGATGTTATTGTGAGTGTGGCGAAATGCTTGTACTTCTAGTTACGACCGTGCAGCAATATCTAACAAGTAATCTAACAATTCCACAACTACTACCTTATACACACAAGTGTAAAGGAATGAATCAGAATATGTACATATAAATATATGGATGAGTGATGGCCGAACGGCATAGACAAGATGCAGTAGATGGTATAGAGTACAGTATATACATATGAGATGAGTAATGTAGGGTATGTAAACATTATATAAAGTGGCATTGTTTAAAGTGGCTAGTGATACATTTATTACATCAGTTTTTAATGATTAAAGTGGCTAGAGATCTGAGTCAGTATGTTGGCAGCAGCCACTCAGTGGTAGTGGTGGCTGTTTAACAGTCTGATGGCCTTGAGATAGAAGCTGTTTTTCAATCTCTCTGTCCCAGCTTTGATGCACCTGTACTGACCTCGCCTTCTGGATGATAGCAGGGTGAACAGGTAGTGGCTCGGGTGGTTGTTGTCCTTCATGATCTTTATGGCCTTCCTGTGACATCGGGTGGTGTAGGTGTCCTGGAGGGCAGGTAGTTTGCCCCCGGTGATGCGTTGTGAAGACCTCACTAACCTTTGGAGAGCCTTACGGTTGTGGGCGGAGCAGTTGCTGTACCAGGCGGTGATACAGCCCGCCAGGATGCTCTCGATTGTGTATCTGTAACAGTTTGTGAGTGTTTTCGATGACAAGACAAATTTCTTCAGCCTCCTGAGGTTGAATAGGTGCGCCTTCTTCACGATGCTGTCTGTGTGAGTGGACCAATTCAGTTTGTCCATGATGTGTACGCCGAGGGACTTAAAACTTTCCACCTTCTCCACTGCTGTCCCGTCGATGGGGATAGGGGGGTGCTCCCTCTGCTGTTTCCTGAAGTCCACAATCATCTCCTTAGTTTTGTTGATGTTGAGTGTGAGGTTATTTCCCTGACACCACACTCCGAGGGCCCTCACCTCCTCCCTGTAGGCTGTCTCGTCGTTGTTGGTAATCAAGCCTACCACTGTAGTGTTGTCTAAACGTGATTATTGAGTTGGAGGTGTGCATGGCCGTGCAGTTATGAGTGAACAGGGAGTACAGGAGAGGGCTCAGAACGCACCCTTGTGGGGCCCCAGTGTTGAGGATCAGCGGGGTAGAGATGTTGTTTCCTACCCTCACCACCTGGGGGCGGCCCGTCAGGAAGTCCAGGACCCAGTTGCACAGGGCGGGGTCGAGACCCGGGGTCTCGAGCTTAATGACGAGTTTGGAGGGCACTATGGTGTTAAATGCTGAGCTGTAATCGATGAACAGCATTCTTACATAGGTATTCTTCTTGTCCAGATGGGTTAGGGCAGTGTGCAGTGTCTGTGTCGTCTGTGGACCTATTGGGGCAGTAAGCTAATTGTGGTGCGTCTAGGGTGTCAGGTAGGGTGGAGGTGATATGATCCTTGACTCTCAAAGCACTTCATGATGTCTGTCTGTCCCCCTGTCTGTCCCCCTGTCTGTCCCCCTGTCTGTCCCCCTGTCCCCCTGTCCGTCTGTCCCCCTGTCCCCCTGTCCCCCTGTCTGTCTGTCTGTCTGTCTGTCTGTCTGTCTGTCTGTCTGTCTGTCTGTCTGTCAGACCCAGGTATGTCACTCCTGCCTGACATGAGGGCTGGCCCTATTACAGAGAGCCATCAGTGGAGGTGGAGTGTGAATGTCCAGAGAGGCCTGTGGCTGTGAACTTTGACCCCCCCAGGTCAATGAAGATGGTGGGTGGAGTGGGGCTGTAGTGGGGCTGTAATTACATTCAGTGTAACAGTGTTACACACACACACACACACACACACACACAGTCTTGTTTTGCTATCCTTGCGGGGGCTCAATAATTGTTTCCCATTCAAAATCCAATTTTTCCTAACCTCTAACCCTAAATTTAAGAATCCTAACCTTAACCCTTAACCTAACCATAAACCTAACCTTAACCCTTAACCCCTAACCCCTAACCCTTAACCCTAACCCAACCCTCTCCTAACCCTAAACCTAACAGTAACTCCTAACCCTAACCTTAATTCTAACCCTAATTGTAACCCTAACCCAAAACCTAACCCCTAGGCCTAAAATAGAATTTTTCACACACACTTCCTGTGTTGGCTGACCATGCTGTGAACCTGGTCATTCTGCTGTCACACACACTTTCTGTGTTGGCTGACCATGCTGTGAACCTGGTCATTCTGCTGTCACACACACTTTCTGTGTTGGCTGACCATGTTGTGAACCTGGTCCTTCTGCTGTCACACACACTTCCTGTCTATTTGTACCCGTTCTGCTCCCATTCACTCAGGAGAGCATGTCTGCCCAAATAAGGGCATAGTGACGGGACGAGGGGTCAGGGACCAGAGGTTAGAGATCAGAGGTAGGGGTCAATGAGGGCAGAAGACTGGTGACAGCAGAAGTGTCACCCAGATACCCAAGCAGGACAACATGTCAGGACAACATGTCAGGACAACATGTCAGGACAACATGTCAGGACAACATGTCAGGACAACATGTCAGGATAATATGTCAGGACAACATGTCAGGGCTCAGGACAACATGTCAGGATAACATGTCAGTACTCAGGACAACATGTCAGAACTCAGGACAACATGTCAGAACTCAGGACAACATGACAAGGCTCAGGACAACATGTCAGGGCTCAGGACAACATGTCAGGGCAAAGGACAACATGGCAGGGCTCAGGACAACATGTCAGGGCTCATGACAACATGTCAGCGTTCAGGACAACATGTCAGGGCTCAGGACAACATGTCAGGACAACATGTCATGGCTCAGGACAACATGTCAGGGTTCAGGACAACATGTCAGGGCTCAGGAACACATGTCAGAACAACATGTCAGGACAACATGTCAGGACAACATGTCATTGCTCAGGACAACATGTCAGGGCTCAGGACAACATGTCAGGACAACATGTCATGGCTCAGGACAACATGCCAGGGCTCAGGACAACATGGCAGGGCTCAGGACAACATGTCAGGGTTCAGGACAGCATGTCAGGGCTCAGGACAGCCTGTCAGGGCTCAGGACAGCATGTCAGGGCTCAGGACAGCATGTCAGGGTTCAGGACAGCATTTCAGGGTTCAAGACAGCATGTCAGGGCTCAGGACAGCATTTCAGGGTTCAGGACAGCATGTCAGGGTTCAGGACAACATGTCAGTGGCTCAAGTTGTTAATATCACCTGTTTGCATCTGTTATTCACTGTTATCTGTCTCACATGTTCCATTAGGTATTTTTAACACCATCTCTCCTTCCTACACACATACACACCATGCACGCACCCACACACACACACAAATGGAAACACACACACACACAATGTACCACTCAGTCTCTAAATTTACCAACCTGTTGCCTTGGAAACACAATGCAGCATTGGGAAGACATAAAGTTGGTTAAGAGTGGACAACAGTTTAACAGTTGGATGGATGGATGGATGGATGGATGGATAAATGGATGGATGGATGGATGGAGAGAGGGAGGGAGGGAGGGAGGGAGGGAGGGAGGGAGGGAGGGAGGGAGGGAGGGAGGGAGGGAGGGAGGGAGGGAGGGAGGGATTTCACTGGATTTCTAGACATTCACTCTCATATGTAACCCTTGGTAACCTATACATTAGACCAGGCCAGTGTAGTAACTAGTGTAACCTATACATTAGACCAGGTCAGTGTAGTAACTAGTGTAACCTATACATTAGACCAGGTCAGTGTAGTAACTAGCTGGTGTAACCTATACATTAGACCAGGTCAGTGTAGTAACTAGTGTAACCTATACATTAGACCAGGTCAGTGTAGTAACTAGTGTAACCTATACATTAGACCAGGTCAGTGTAGTAACTAGTGTAACCTATACATTATACCAGGTCAGTGTAGTAACTAGTGTAACCTATACATTAGACCAGGTCAGTGTAGTAACTAGTGTAACCTATACATTAGACCAGGTCAGTGTAGTAACTAGTGTAATCTATACATTAGACCAGGTCAGTGTAGTAACTAGTGTAACCTATACATTATACCAGGTCAGTGTAGTAACTGGTGTAACCTATACATTAGACCAGGTCAGTGTAGTAACTAGTGTAGCCTATACATTAGACCAGGTCAGTGTAGTAACTAGTGTAACCTATACATTAGACCAGGTCAGTGTAGTAACCAGTGTAATCTATACATTAGACCAGGTCAGTGTAGTAACTAGTGTAACCTATACATTAGACCAGGCAAGTGTAGTAACTAGTGTAACCTATACATTAGACCAGGTCAGTGTAGTAACTAGTGTAATCTATACATTAGACCAGGTCAGTGTAGTAACTAGCTGGTGTAATCTATACATTAGACCAGGTCAGTGTAGTAACTAGCTGGTGTAACCTATACATTAGACCAGGTCAGTGTAGTAACTAGTGTAACCTATACATTAGACCAGGCCAGTGTAGTAACTAGCTGGTGTAACCTATACATTAGACCAGGTCAGTGTAGTAACTAGTGTAACCTATACATTATACCAGGTCAGTGTAGTAACTAGTGTAACCTATACATTAGACCAGGTCAGTGTAGTAACTAGTGTAACCTATACATTAGACCAGGTCAGTGTAGTAACTAGTGTAACCTATACATTATACCAGGTCAGTGTAGTAACTAGTGTAACCTATACATTAGACCAGGTCAGTGTAGTAACTAGTGTAACCTATACATTAGACCAGGTCAGTGTAGTAACTAGCTGGTGTAACCTATACATTAGACCAGGTCAGTGTAGTAACTAGTGTAACCTATACATTATACCAGGTCAGTGTAGTAACTAGTGTAACCTATACATTAGACCAGGTCAGTGTAGTAACTAGTGTAACCTATACATTAGACCAGGTCAGTGTAGTAACTAGCTGGTGTAACCTATACATTAGACCAGGTCAGTGTAGTAACTAGTGTAACCTATACATTAGACCAGGTCAGTGTAGTAACTAGTGTAATCTATACATTAGACCAGGTCAGTGTAGTAACTAGCTGGTGTAACCTATACATTAGACCAGGTCAGTGTAGTAACTAGTGTAACCTATACATTAGACCAGGTCAGTGTAGTAACTAGCTGGTGTAACCTATACATTAGACCAGGTCAGTGTAGTAACTAGCTGGTGTAACCTATACATTAGACCAGGTCAGTGTAGTAACTAGTGTAACCTATACATTAGACCAGGTCAGTGTAGTAACTAGTGTAACCTATACATTAGACCAGGTCAGTGTAGTAACTAGTGTAACCTATACATTAGACCAGGCCAGTGTAGTAACTAGTGTAACCTATACATAAGACCAGGCCAGTGTAGTAACTAGTGTAACCTATACATTAGACCAGGTCAGTGTAGTAACTAGCTGGTGTAACCTATACATTAGACCAGGTCAGTGTAGTAACTAGCTGGTGTAACCTATACATTATACCAGGTCAGTGTAGTAACTAGTGTAACCTATACATTAGACCAGGCCAGTGTAGTAACTAGTGTAACCTGTACATTAGACCAGGTCAGTGTAGTAACTAGTGTAACCTATACATTAGACCAGGTCAGTGTAGTAACTAGTGTAACCTATACATTATACCAGGTCAGTGTAGTAACTAGCTGGTGTAACCTATACATTAGACCAGGTCAGTGTAGTAACTAGTGTAACCTATACATTATACCAGGTCAGTGTAGTAACTAGCTGGTGTAACCTATACATTATACCAGGTCAGTGTAGTAACTAGTGTAACCTAT
>NC_092179.1:32394122-32406622 GCF_045791955.1 Oncorhynchus clarkii lewisi | reverse complement strand
GCGTTGTTGATAAGAACAGCCCTTAGCCGTGGTTTATTGGCCATATACCAGGGCTAAGGGCTGTATCCAGGCACTCTGCGTTGTTGATAAGAACAGCCCTTAGCCGTGGTTTATTGGCCATATACCAGGGCTAAGGGCTGTATCCAGGCACTCTGCGTTGCGTTGTTGATAAGAACAGCCCTTAGCCGTGGTTTATTGGCCATATACCAGGGCTAAGGGCTGTATCCAGGCACTCTGCGTTGTTGATAAGAACAGCCCTTAGCCGTGGTATATTGGCCATATACCAGGGCTAAGGGCTGTATCCAGGCACTCTGCGTTGTTGATAAGAACAGCCCTTAGCCGTGGTTTATTGGCCATATACCAGGGCTAAGGGCTGTATCCAGGCACTCTGCGTTGTTGATAAGAACAGCCCTTAGCCGTGGTATATTGGCCATATACCACACCCCCTTGTGCCTTATTGCTTAATTGTATTCATCAAATAGTCTTGCAGGTTATATGAAGCTCTTGCAGTACTGTATATACATACTGTATGTTTTCAGAGTGCTGTATTGTTTGTAGAGTGAACTATAAGGGGGGCAGAAATCCTCTGGCTGGATCACACATCAATGGACAACCTCAAACTGAAACACAAAACAAGTGTAAATAATCCCTCTGTGCCTTGGATAGCCTCTCAGCAAATAGCCCCATTCTATCCCTCTCCCTCTCTCTCTTTCCCTCTCTCTCTCTGTCTCTCTCTCTCTTTCCCTCACACGCTCTCTCTCTCTCTCTCTCGCTCTCTCTTTCCCTCACACGCTCTCTCTCTCTCTCGCTCTCTCTCACTCTCTCTCTCTCTCTGTCTCTCTCTCTCTCTCTCTCTCTCTCTCTCTCTCTCTCTTTCTCTCTCTCTCACTCTCTGACTCTCTCCCTCTCTCTCTCTCTCTCTCTCTCTCTCTCTCTCTCTCTTTCTCTCTCTCTCACTCTCTGACTCTCTCCCTCTCTCTGTCTCTCTCTCCTGAGTGATTTCCATCTGTAGATCTGTTCATTGTCAACTCGCTACAATACCCTGAAAAACAACCCCCAACAGACACACACACACACACACACACACACACACACACACACACACACACAAGCAAACCCCAACAAATACACAAACCACATATCTGGGAGTGTGCAGCTTTTCATACTGTTTTTGTTTAATCTATGATTCATTGTGAGTTCCAAACATACCAGCATGCACACACACACAAACACACACACACACACACACATACACACACACACACACACACACACACACACACACCGGCAGAAAGACCAACAGAAGATAAGATTCAGAGAATAGGTCCTTTTTATGGGCTGTTTGGGAAATGGGTGACTTATACTGAGGAACAATAATCCTAGTCTGAGTCAGATGTGTAAACAACAGATCAGTAGTTCTCCACCGTGTGTTAAAGACACAGTAACAGGTCAGTACAACACCGGTCCCAGCTGGGTGTTACAACTAGTTTATAATAGGATGTTCTACAGTATCACCATGGAGACTGGTCAGTATCTGATGTGTTTATAACAGGATGTTCTACAGTATCACCATGGAGACTGGTCAGAATCTGATGTGTTTAAAACAGATCTGAGTACAGTATCACCATGGAGACTGGTCAGAATCTGATGTGTTTAAAACAGATCTGAGTACAGTATCACCATGGAGACTGGTCGGTATCTGATGTGTTTAAAACAGATCTGAGTACAGCCCCCCTGTGAATGTACTGCTGCTACTGTGGTATGACTGTCTGAACACTGTCAGTCTGTTTAACAGACAGAACCATGTTTATTATTTCCTGTGTGTGAGGTGCACATAGCATTCAGCATTATCCCTACTTCACAGGCAGGTGACTAGTCTCCTGGGGCATTCAGCATTATCCCTACTTCATAGGCAGGTGACTAGTCTCCTGGGGCATTCAGCATTATCCCTACTTCATAGGCAGGTGACTAGTCTCCTGGGGCATTCAGCATTATCCCTACTTCATAGGCAGGTGACTAGTCTCCTGGGGCATTCAGCATTATCCCTACTTCATAGGCAGGTGACTAGTCTCCTGGGGCATTCAGCATTATCCCTACTTCATAGGCAGGTGACTAGTCTCCTGGGGCATTCAGCATTATCCCTACTTCATAGGCAGGTGACTAGTCTCCTGGGGCATTCAGCATTATCCCTACTTCATAGGCAGGTGACTAGTCTCCTGGGGCATTCAGCATTATCCCTACTTCATAGGCAGGTGTCTAGTCTCCTGGGGGCATTCAGCATTATCCCTACTTCATAGGCAGGTGTCTAGTCTCCTGGGGCATTCAGCATTATCCCTACTTCATAGGCAGGTGACTAGTCTCCTGGAGCATCCAGCAGACAGACAGGCAGACAGACAGACAGACAGTTGCTCTCTCTCTCTCTCTCGCTCTCTTTCTCTTTCTCTGTCTCGCTCTGTCTCTCTCTCTCTCTCTCTCTCTCTCTCTCTCTCTCTCTCTCTCTCTCCCTCTCTCTCTCTCTCTCTCTCTCTTTCTCTGTCTCTCTCTGTCTCTCTCTCTCTCCCTCTCTTTCTCTCTCCCTCCCCTCTCTCTCTCTCCCTCTCTCTCTTTCTCTCTCTCCCTCCCCTCTCTCTCTCCTTCTCTCAGTGGATTAGGTCTGTGTTGATGATTCTATCTGTGAACAGTTTGTTGGGGATATCAAGCCTGACAATGAGAGTGTTATGAGAGTTATCAGGCTGTCGGCACGGTTACGGCACAGTAATCAAAAGTTATATTTAAAATGAATTTGGTAAACAGGGCGACCGCTCCTAACTAACTCCCCTTTTGTTTGTCTTAGTGTTAGGAGACACAGCAAAACAACTGGCACACACACACACACACACACGCATACACACACACAGACACACGCGCACACACACAGACACACACGCACGCATACAGACGCACACATACACAAAAACAGACATAGTGACCGTCTGCTGGGCTAAATGAATGACCTCTACTTCTCTTCTTCTTGTCTTTATTCTTCTCCTCCGTTCTTCTTTCTCCTCCTTCATTCCAAAGATGTCTCCAGTGGTAAATAAAACAGGGTCTAACATTTATGGATCTTGTTCCAGCTGAAGTATTTCAAGGGGAACCGTGGAAACGTAGCAGTAGAATGGTGGAATAGAATCGGGGCTCTGATGTTCTAGAATGCTCTTTGCAATGTAAACAAAGGGCAACGCGGTTTGATTTGCGTTTTTAGCTTTGTTGCTAGGATGTGTGTTTCTGTGTCAGCTTGGTGTCTGGCTGTCTGGGTCGGAGTCCGGGGTCTCCTGTCTCAACACTGTGTTAACCAGCTGAGCTAAAGCCTAGGCATTATCTTGTGGAGATGACAAGTTATCTCATCATCACACGAGAGTAACATCAGTCGAAAACTCACATGAAATGGACACTTAGTCATGATGACATGAGCTCTTTGGGGAAAGGTTTACTCCACATTGTGATGCAGGTTTACTCCACATTGTGATGCAGGTTTACTCCACATTGTGATGCAGGTTTACTCCACATTGTGATGCAGGTTTACTCCACATTGTGATGCAGGTTTACTCCACATTGTGATGCAGGTTTACTCCACATTGTGATGCAGGTTTACTCCACATTGTGATGCAGGTTAGCTCCACATTGTGATGCAGGTTTACTCCACATTGTGATGCAGGTTTACTCCACATTGTGATGCAGGTTTACTCCACATTGTGATGCAGGTTTACTCCACATTGTGATGCAGGTTTACTCCACATTGTGATGCAGGTTTACTCCACATTGTGATGCAGGTTTACTCCACATTGTGATGCAGGTTTACTCCACATTGTGATGCAGGTTTACTCCACATTGTGATGCAGGTTTACTCCACATTGTGATGCAGGTTTACTCCACATTGTGATGCAGGTTAGCTCCACATTGTGATGCAGGTTTACTCCACATTGTGATGCAGGTTTACTCCACATTGTGATGCAGGTTTACTCCACATTGTGATGCAGGTTTACTCCACATTGTGATGCAGGTTTACTCCACATTGTGATGCAGAGCTACAGAAGGGATGAGCAGTCTCTCTTCATTGTTAACATTTCAACCATTCAACCATTCAACAGATACTGAGTCTAATCTATCGTCTACCTGCAGACTCCTGTTGGAGGTCCATCCCAAACTGTATGTCCATGATCACAATACACAATGATGATGTCATTCTATTGGTCACACTCTTTCCTATGACACTACTGTAGTTATGATGTCTGTTAGAATGTCCAGATGACACTACTGTAGTTATGTTGTCTGTTAGAATGTCCAGATGACACTACTGTAGTTATGCTGTCTGTTAGAATGTCCAGATGACACTACTGTAGTTATTCTGTCTGTTAGAATGTCCAGATGACACTACTGTAGTTATGCTGTCTGTTAGAATGTCCAGATGACACTACTGTAGTTATGTTGTCTGTTAGAACGCCCAGATGACACTACTGTAGTTATGCTGTCTGTTAGAATGTCCAGATGACACTACTGTAGTTATGCTGTCTGTTAGAATGTCCAGATGACACTACTGTAGTTATGCTGTCTGTTAGAATGTCCAGATGACACTACTGTAGTTATGCTGTCTGTTAGAATGTCCAGATGACACTACTGTAGTTATGCTGTCTGTTAGAATGTCCAGATGACACTACTGTAGTTATGTTGTCTGTTAGAACGCCCAGATGACACTACTGTAGTTATGCTGTCTGTTAGAACGCCCAGATGACACTACTGTAGTTATGCTGTCTGTTAGAATATCAAGATGTCATTCTATTGGTCCAACTCTATTCTATGACACTACTGTAGTTCCAGTTACTGTATTCTGTCTCCCGATGCATTGAAAATGAACATCTCTGTCTCCCTGCAGTCTGTTAGGCAGGATTCCTTTATCCCTAAGGAGATTGCAGTAAAATATTGTTATTTGAAGTACATTTGAGGTGCAAATCCCCCTGTGAAAATCGATCACCATTCAGCTTTATGTTTGTAAGTTAAATAGCCTATAGTCATCTCTGTTTTCCTGTGGATGTACACTAAAGAGATGTATTAAGAAGTTGCTTCTTAGGGCTGTGAATGTGGAGGTGGAGGTGGAGGTGGATGTATGTGGGAGATGAGATGAGGCTTCTTAGGGCTGTGGATGTGGATGTGGAGGTGGATGTGGAGGTGGAGGTGGAGGTGGATGTATGTGGGAGATGAGAGGAGGCTTCTTAGGGCTGTGGATGTAGAGGTGGATGTATGTGGGAGATGAGAGGAGGCTTCTTAGGGCTGTGGAGGTGGAGGTGGAGGTGGAGGTGGATGTATGTGGGAGATGAGAGGAGGCTTCTTAGGGCTGTGGAGGTGGATGTATGTAGGAGATGAGATGAGGCTTCTTAGGGCTGTGGATGTAGAGGTGGATGTATGTAGGAGATGAGGCTTCTTAGGGCTGTGGAGGTGGATGTGGAGGTGGATGTGGAGGTGGAGGTGGAGGTGGATGTAGAGGTGGATGTATGTGGGAGATGAGAGGAGGCTTCTTAGGGCTGTGGAGGTGGATGTGGAGGTGGATGTGGAGGTGGATGTATGTAGGAGATGAGGCTTCTTAGGGCTGTGGAGGTGGATGTGGAGGTGGATGTATGTAGGAGATGAGATGAGGCTTCTTAGGGCTGTGGAGGTGGATGTGGAGGTGGATGTGGAGGTGGATGTATGTAGGAGATGAGGCTTCTTAGGGCTGTGGAGGTGGATGTGGAGGTGGATGTATGTAGGAGATGAGATGAGGCTTCTTAGGGCTGTGAATGTGGAGGTGGATGTATGTAGGAGATGAGAGGAGGCTTCTTAGGGCTGTGGAGGTGGATGTGGATGTATGTGGGAGATGAGAGGAGGCTTCTTAGGGCTGTGGAGGTGGATGTGGAGGTGGATGTGGAGGTGGATGTGGATGTATGTGGGAGATGAGAGGAGGCTTCTTAGGGCTGTGGAGGTGGAGGTGGAGGTGGAGGTGGATGTGGATGTATGTGGGAGATGAGAGGAGGCTTCTTAGGGCTGTGGAGGTGGAGGTGGATGTATGTGGGAGATGAGAGGAGGCTTCTTAGGGCTGTGGAGGTGGAGGTGGATGTATGTGGGAGATGAGAGGAGGCTTCTTAGGGCTGTGGAGGTGGAGGTGGATGTATGTGGGAGATGAGAGGAGGCTTCTTAGGGCTGTGGAGGTGGAGGTGGATGTATGTGGGAGATGAGATGAGGCTTCTTAGGGCTGTGGAGGTGGAGGTGGATGTGGATGTATGTGGGAGATGAGAGGAGGCTTCTTAGGGCTGTGGAGGTGGAGGTGGATGTATGTGGGAGATGAGAGGAGGCTTCTTAGGGCTGTGAATGTGGAGGTGGATGTATGTGGGAGATGAGATGAGGCTTCTTAGGGCTGTGGAGGTGGAGGTGGATGTGGATGTATGTGGGAGATGAGAGGAGGCTTCTTAGGGCTGTGGAGGTGGATGTGGAGGTGGAGGTGGATGTGGAGGTGGAGGTGGAGGTGGATGTATGTGGGAGATGAGAGGAGGCTTCTTAGGGCTGTGGAGGTGGAGGTGGAGGTGGATGTATGTGGGAGATGAGAGGAGGCTTCTTAGGGCTGTGGATGTAGAGGTGGAGGTGGAGGTGGAGGTGGAGGTGGATGTGGAGGTGGAGGTGGAGGTGGAGGTGGAGGTGGATGTGGAGGTGGAGGTGGAGGTGGAGGTGGATGTGGATGTGGAGGTGGAGGTGGAGGTGGAGGTGGATGTGGAGGTGGAGGTGGATGTGGAGGTGGAGGTGGATGTGGAGGTGGATGTGGAGGTGGAGGTGGATGTGGATGTATGTGGGAGATGAGAGGAGGTAAATGTTTGTTCTCGGGTTAATTTCATTGAACAACAATTAATTGAATGGCTCTGTGATCTAGAACCAGGTCCATTCCTCACACACTGTTACGCTCGTGGAAATGATGGGACCAAGGTGCAGCGTGGTGGGCGTACATTTAGTCTTTATTAAGAATGAACACCTAAAACCAACAAAAGGAACGTAGTGTTCGGTAGGCTACACAGAGCTGTACAAAAACAACATCCCACAAAGACTAAGGTGGCAAAACAGGCTGCCTAAGTATGATTCCAAATCAGAGACAACGATAGACAGCTGTCCCTGATTGAGAACCATACCCGGCCAAAACATAGAAATAAAGAACATAGAGTTTCCCACCCGAGTCACACCCTGATCAACTAAACATAGAGAATAAAAATATCTCTAAGGTCAGGGCGTGACAGTACCCCCCCCCCAAAGGTGCAGACTCCGGCCGCAAACCTGACACTATAGGGGAGGGTCCGGGTGGGCATCTATCCTGGTGGCGGCTACGGTGCGGTACGCAGACCCCGCTCCACCTCTGGCTCCCCTCACTTTGGTGGCGCCTCTGGTGCGGGGACCCTCGTCGCCGACCCCAGACTGGGGACCCTCGTTACCGACCCCGGACTGGGGACCCTCTCCGCAGGCCCCAGGCTGGGGACCCTTTCCACACCTTGTAGAGTCAACATGGGCCACTATCCCTTTGGAACGCTTTCCACACCTTGTGGAGTCAACATGGGCCACTATCCCTTTGGAACGCTTTCCACACCTTGTAGAGTCAACATGGGCCACTATCCCTTTGGAACGCTTTCCACACCTTGTAGAGTCAACATGGGCCACTATCCCTTTGGAACGCTTTCCACACCTTGTGGAGTCAACATGGGCCACTATCCCTGTGGAACGCTTTCCACACCTTGTAGAGTCAACATGGGCCACTATCCCTGTGGAACGCTTTCCACACCTTGTAGAGTCAACATGGGCCACTATCCCTTTGGAACGCTTTCCACACCTTGTGGAGTCAACATGGGCCACTATCCCTGTGGAACGCTTTCCACACCTTGTAGAGTCAACATGGGCCACTATCCCTGTGGAACGCTTTCCACACCTTGTAGAGTCCACGACCCGATGAATTGAGGCTGTTCTGAGGGCAAGAGAGGGGGTGCAACTGAATATTAGGAAGGTGTTCTTAATGTTTCGTACACTCAGTGTAGCTCAGTATTGCTGTTGATTGTAATACAGTCATTATTGCTCGTCTTTATCGAGGGTGTCGTTTATCAATTTCGGACCCCACTGAAGCACATATCCTAGAATGAGGGACATGGAATCCCCTCAGCGGTAAAATAGGCCGCTTTTTCAGCTTTACAATGACTAACAGATATATGTTTATAATGAGAGAGACAAGGTAATCCACTAGCCACTTGACACCCAGGTCTTGAACATATGTAGTAATTGTGTGATTATAACACTAGCAACATTGATGTTACACAGCACTTTGGAAAGGGCTTTATAATGGCATTTTAATGGCGTCATTACATAAGGGGGATAAAGAACAGTCACTATTCCTCTTGGGTACAGTAGTTACAAAAACCTCTAATCTCATTGCTCTTCAATTAAAATGCAATTACCAGAGTATCATATAACAACAAGCTAATAAAATGTTGCAGTTTTATGACGTAGAAACAAGAACAGTTTCATGTTTGGTGTTACTGAGAATGCTAACAGTAACAAAATAGGGCTATTATGTGTTGAAAGGAAAGTAAATACCCCAAAACTGCATTCTCGAGTCAACTACAGCCAAGGTAGATGGAAAATCATGTTTGTTTGTATTCTGAGTCAACTATCTAATCCAAATTTCTGTATATAATGTTTGCAAACGGCTTTGAATTTCTCTGCAGTATTTTCAGGTGTCATCAAATTAATTAAGAGTCATACAGTAGTTGAGCATTACAACTTAGTTTGTACTCATCAATATACTTGATTGATTGATTGATTTGACTTAATAATGTACAGCTGGGACAATGGACCTTCAGGGGAATTGGACATTTACAGGACGTTCAGATAGAAATGTATAGTGTAGATCAAATATGACTGTCAGATAGATCTATCCTCAACATACAGTTCTAGATACAGTCCTGTCATTAGTTGAAGACAGCCAATCCAACATACAGTTCTAGATACAGCCCTGTCATTAGTTGAAGACAGCCAATCCAACATACAGTTCTAGATACAGCCCTGTCATTAGTTGAAGACAGCCAATCCAACATGCAGTTCCTGATAAAGCCCTGTCATTAGTTGAAGACAGCCAATCCAACATACAGTTCTAGATACAGCCCTGCCATTAGTTGAAGACAGCCAATCCAACATACAGTTCTAGATACAGCCCTGTCATTAGGTGAAGACAGCCAATCCAACATACAGTTCTAGATACAGCCCTGCCATTAGGTGAAGACAGCCAATCCAACATACAGTTCTAGATACAGCCCCGTCATTAGGTGAAGACAGCCAATCCAATCACTTCCTGAGATCTGTATTCAAACCATTTTGAAAAAGTTGTAATTTTTGGGGATCTGTATTCAAATGAGTTACCTTCCAACAAAGCATAGTTAAAACTATAGTCTTCCCAGGTCTGACACATGCACGCACGCACACACACACACACACACACACACACACACACACACACACACGCACCCACGCACACACACACCCACGCACCCACGCACACACACACACACACACACACACACACACACACACACACACACACACACACACACACACACACTTCACCCAGCATGACTTCAGGGGAAGAACTAAAACCAGTAATTTGCCCACGCGTCATTTCACCTAGTGATTATTCCTGTCCGCTGTGCCATCTTATTCAAACATTAAAACACCCAACAGTTTATACTGGAGCATAACCCAGTATGATACTTTAAACATTAAGACACCCAACAGTTTATACTGGAGCATAACCCAGTATGATACTTTAAACATTAAGACACCCAACAGTTTATACTGGAGCATAACCCAGTATGATACTTTAAACATTAAGACACCCAACAGTTTATACTGGAGCATAACCCAGTATGATACTTTAAACATTAAGACAACCAACAGTTTATACTGGAGCATAACCCAGTATGATACTTTAAACATTAAGACACCCAACAGTTTATACTGGAGCATAACCCAGTAGGATACTTTAAACATTAAGACACCCAACAGTTTATACTGGAGCATAACCCAGTATGATACTTTAAACATTAAGACACCCAACAGTTTATACTGGAGCATAACCCAGTATGATACTTTAAACATTAAGACACCCAACAGTTTATACTGGAGCATAACCCAGTAGGATACTTTAAACATTAAGACAACCAACAGTTTATACTGGAGCATAACCCAGTATGATACTTTAAACATTAAGACAACCAACAGTTTATACTGGAGCATAACCCAGTATGATACTTTAAACATTAAGACAACCAACAGTTTATACTGGAGCATAACCTGACAGGAATACCATGTAGACAGGATACTATGTAGACAGGATACCATGTAGACAGAACATAACCCAACAGGATACCATTTAGACAGAACATAACTCGACAGGATACCATGTAGACAGGATACCATGTAGACAGAACATAACCCAACAGGATACCATGTAGACAGAACATAATCCAGCAGGATACCATGTAGACAGAACATAACCCAACAGGATACCATGTAGACATGATACCATGTAGACAGGATACCATGTAGACATAACATAACCCAGCAGGATACCATGTAGACAGAACATAACCCGACAGGATACCATGTAGACAGAACATAACCCAAAAGGATACCATGTAGACAGAACATAACCCAAAAGGATACCATGTAGACAGGATGCCATGTAGACAGAACATAACCTGACAGGATACCATGTAGACAGAACATAACCCAAAAGGATACCATGTAGACAGGATGCCATGTAGACAGAACATAACCTGACAGGATACCATGTAGACAGAACATAACCTGGCAGGATATCAATATAACTGTGGAACAATGAGAGAAATGGTGTCCAGGACCAGTTTCCATGACACATTATTGGTATTTAGCACACACACACTCATGCATGCATACACACACTCAGACACACACACACACTCACCAACCTTTAGCTTTACAGTGTGTTGGATGGTAGAGGAGGCAGGGATTACTCAATAACTATTAATACCCCTTATTTCCATAATGGTTATTAGCCTAGCTGGCCTCACCGTTGTGGAATCAGCCCTGCTGACGCGTGTCATGCCTGGTTTGTTTATTGTATGTTAGCGGTGCGTGGAGATGGGACCTCTGATAACATAATATTAGCAGTTTGCCTGTGGCAGGATGGTAGGTGATTGTTCCTGTTAAACACTCCAGGCAGAGTCATAGAAACAATGTACATTGAACCATCACGCTCACACACACACACACACACACACACACTCTCTCTCCCCCTCTCTCTCTCCTCCCTCCCCCTATCTCTCTCTCCCTATCCATCTCTCTCCCTATTCATCTCTCTCCCTATCTCTCTCTCTCTCCCTATATCTTTCTCCCTCCCTATCTCTCTCTCTCTCCCTATCTCTTTCTCCCTCCCTCCCTATCTCTCTCTCTCCCTATCTCTTTCTCCCTCCCTCCCTATCTCTCTCTCTCTCTCTCTCTGTCTCTCTCTCTCTCTCTCTCTACCTCTCTCTCTCTGTCTCTCTGTCTCTCTCTCTCTCTCTCTGTCTCTCTCTCTCTCTCTCCCTCTCCCTCTCGCTCTCCCTCTCCCTCTCTCTCTCTCTATCTCTCTCCCTCTCTACCTCTCTCTACCTCTCTCTCTCTCTCTCTCTCTCTCTCTCTCTCTACCTCTCTCTCTCTGTCTCTCTGTCTCTCTCTCTCTCTCTGTCTGTCTCTCTCTCTCTCCCTCTCCTTCTCGCTCTCTCTCTATCTCTCTCTCTCCCTCTCTACCTCTCTCTACCTCTCTCTCTCTCTACCTCGCTCTCTCTGTCTCTCTCTCTCTCTCTCTCTCTCTCTCTCTCTCTCTCTCTCTCTCTCTCCCTCTCCCCCCTCTCCCTCCCCAGTACAGTAGTAACTGGAGGGAGGTAGTAGTGTGAACCCAGTACAGTAGTAACTGGAAGGAACCCAGTACAGTAGTAACTGGAGGGAGGTAGTAGTGTGAACCCAGTACAGTAGTAACTGGAGGGAACACAGTACAGTAGTAACTGGAGGGAACCCAGTACAGTAGTAACTGGAGGGAGGTAGCAGTGTGAACCCAGTACAGTAGTAACTGGAGGGAGGTAGCAGTGTGAACCCAGTACAGTAGTAACTGCAGGGAGGTAGTAGTGTGAACCCAGTACAGTAGTAACTGGAGGGAGGTAGCAGTGTGGACCCAGTACAGTAGTAACTGGAGGGAACCCAGTACAGTAGTAACTGGAGGGAACCCAGTACAGTAGTAACTACATGTCTGAAGAACACAACACTGAGCCTCTTCTATTGCTTCTCTGAATGCTCAAGGCAGGTGGCCATGTCTGACGGGGGCCATTCTGGCATCCCCACGGGCCACAGTAGGCTGCCAGCACGGGGAAAATTGATGAAACTGTGGCAGCGTAAGGGTC
>NC_092179.1:32371622-32384122 GCF_045791955.1 Oncorhynchus clarkii lewisi | reverse complement strand
AGGGCTGAGTGTGTGGTCATAGGGAGAACATGAGAGGAGAGAGATCTGCCTGGCTCCCTCATGGCTAATTGTGTGGTCATAGGGAGAACAGGAGAAGAGAGAGAGAGATCGCCTATACATGAACCCCCTGCTTGGCTCCCTCAGGGCTGAGTGTGTGTTCATGGGGAGAACAGGGGAGAAGAGAGAGAGAGACACGAGGCTCCAGCACTGGTCGGTCGGACACCATGCCAAGCTTCCCCCGAGGCCATGATTATGACATCATGAGGAAAGCTAAAGGAAGGTCATGATTATGACATCATGAGGAAAGCTAAAGGAAGGTCATGATTATGACATCATGAGGAAAGTTAAAGAAAGGTCGTGATTATGACATCATGAGGAAAGTTAAAGAAAGGTCGTGATTATGACATCATGAGGAAAGTTAAAGAAAGGTCGTGATTATGACATCATGAGGAAAGTTATAGGAAGGCCAACTCTGACACTTCCCCCACTTCTGCTCTCTCCTTTCCCCTGCTCTCCCCTCCTCTCTCCTTTCCCCTGCTCTCCCCTCCTCTCTCCTTTCCCCTGCTCTCCCCTCCTCTCTCCTTTCCCCTGCTCTCCCCTCCTCTCTTCTTTCCCCTGCTCTCCCCTCCTCTCTCCTTTCCCCTGCTCTCCCCTCCTCTCTTCTTTCCCCTGCTCTCCCCTCCTCTCTCCTTTCCCCCCTCTTCTCCCATCCTCTCCCCTCCTCTCCCCTGCTCTGCTCTCCCATCCTCTCCTTTCCCCCCTCCTCCCCCCTCCTTTCCCCTGCTCTCCCCTCCTCTCCCCTCAACCCTCCTTTCCCCTGCTCTCCCCTCAACCCTCCTTTCCCCTGCTCTTCCCTCCTCTCTCCTTTCCCCCCTCCCCACCCTCCTTTCCCCTGCTCTCCCCTCCGATCTATCCTCCCCCTCCTCTCCCCACCTCTGTCCTCTTCTCCTCCCCCCCCCCCCCCCCCCCCTCCTCCCCACCTCTTCTCCAAAGTACTACAGAGTGAGTCTAATAGTGAGGAAAGTGTTAAAGCCTCCTTGCCCTTGAGCTGGCCACACACACACACACACACACACACACACACACACACACACACACACACACTCACACACACACACACACACACACACACACACACACACACACACACACCACATCTCTGAGGCACTGGAGGAATTCAAGAGCTCTTAAAAATAATTTAATAATTCCATTAAGTCCCTCTGTCTCCTCGCTTGTTTTGTACCTTTAGCTGGTTACTATTGAGGTGGTGGTTACCCTGCTAAGACCAGGCTGAGGTGGTAGTTACCCTGCTAAGACCAGGCTGAGGTGGTGGTTACCCTGCTAAGACCAGGCTGAGGTGGTGGTTACCCTGCTAAGACCAGGCTGAGGTGCTAGTTACCCTGCTAAGACCAGGCTGAGGTGCTAGTTACCCTGCTAAGACCAGGCTGAGGTGCTAGTTACCCTGCTAAGACCAGGCTGAGGTGGGAGTTGCCCTGCTAAGACCAGACTGAGGTGCTAGTTACCCTGCTAACACCAGGCTGAGGTGCTAGTTACCCTGCTAAGACCAGGCTGAGGTGGAAGTTACCCTGCTATGGCCAGGCTGAGATGGGAGTTACCCTGCTGAGACCAGGCTGAGGATCCTCCACTAGACTGTGTATCCTCCTCTAGACTGTGTGTTCTCCACTAGACTGTGTATCCTCCTCTAGGCTGTGTGTTCTCCAATAGACTGTGTGTTCTCCACTAGACTGTGTATCCTCCTCTAGACTGTGTATCCTCCTCTAGACTGTGTATCCTCCACTAGACTGTGTATCCTCCACTAGACTGTGTATCCTCCACTAGACTGTGTATCCTCCACTAGACTGTGTATCCTCCACTAGACTGTGTATCCTCCTCTAGACTGTGTATCCTCCACTAGACTGGGTATCCTCCTCTAGACTGTGTATCCTCTACTAGACTGTGTATCCTCTACTAGACTGTGTATCCTCTACTAGACTGTGTATCCTCTACTAGACTGTGTATCCTCTACTAGACTGTGTATCCTCCACTAGACGGTGTATCCTCTACTAGACTGTGTATCCTCTACTAGACTGTGTATCCTCCTCTACTAGCTAATTCAATACGACTCCAGAAACTGCTCTAATTCTCCAGTACCTAACCAATCGCCTCATTAATTGATGAAGAGGATAAGAATAATTAGGAAGGGATTGAGAGAGGAAGGAGGGACTTGGGTTCTGCTGCAGTGAGGTAGTGTAGAGGTGTGTGTGTGTGTGTGTGTGTGTGTGTGTGTGTGTGTGTGTGTGTGTGTGTGTCTGTGTCTGTGTCTGTGTCTGTGTCTGCGTGTGCGTGCGTGCGTGCGTGCGTGCGTGTGTGTGTGTCTGCGTGTGTGTGTGTCTGCGTGTGCGTGTGTGTGTGTGTGTGTGTGTGTGTGTGTGTGTGTGCGTGTGTGTGTGTGTGTGTGTGTGTGTGTGTGTGTGTGTGTGTGTGTGTGTGTGTGTGTGTGTGTGTGGTGAGTGCCTGCTGTAAAGTGCAGATTTAAAGCCTTTCTGCTGCAGTGTGTATGGAGAGGGTTCCAGATTTGAGGGGTGGGAGAGCGTGCCACAGAGTGCCCTCTATGAAGTGCACAGGAAACCATCAACACGAACACACTCAGGATCTGAAAGAGTAGGAATAAAGTCACACACACACACACAGCATGTCACGCCTCACTATCAGCAGTTGAAAAAGAGCCAAATAACGTTTTAAATTCACTCTGAAATCACATGGCTAGCACTCTCTACCCCTCCCCCCCCTCCCCCTTCTGGAACAGTAGTCTAATGTCTCTCCCCCTTCTGGAACAGTAGTCTAATGTCTCTCCCTCCCCCTTCTGGAACAGTAGTCTAATGTCTCTCCTCCTTCTGGAACAGTAGTCTAATGTCTCTCCCCTCCTCCTTCTGGAACAGTAGTCTAATGTCTCTCCTCCTTCTGGAACAGTAGTCTAATGTCTCTCCCCCTTCTGGAACAGTAGTCTAATGTCTCTCCCCCTACTGGAACAGTAGTCTAATGTCCCCCCCCCCCCCTTCTGGAACAGTAGTCTAATGTCTCTCCCTCCCCCTTCTGGAACAGTAGTCTAATGTCTCTCCCTCCCCCTTCTGGAACAGTAGTCTAATGTCTCTCCCTCCCCCTTCTGGAACAGTAGTCTAATGTCTCTCCTCCTTCTGGAACAGTAGTCTAATGTCTCTCCTCCTTCTGGAACAGTAGTCTAATGTCTCTCCTCCTCCTTCTGGAACAGTAGTCTAATGTCTCTCCTCCTTCTGGAACAGTAGTCTAATGTCTTTCCCTCCCCCTTCTGGAACAGTAGTCTAATGTCTCTCCCCTCCCCCTTCTGGAACAGTAGTCTAATGTCTCTCCTCCTTCTGGAACAGTAGTCTAATGTCTCTCCTCCTCCTTCTGGAACAGTAGTCTAATGTCTCTCCTCCTTCTGGAACAGTAGTCTAATGTCTTTCCCTCCCCCTTCTGGAACAGTAGTCTAATGTCTCTCCCCTCCCCCTTCTGGAACAGTAGTCTAATGTCTCTCCTCCTTCTGGAACAGTAGTCTAATGTCTCTCCTCCTTCTGGAACAGTAGTCTAATGTCTCTCCTCCTCCTTCTGGAACAGTAGTCTAATGTCTCTCCTCCTTCTGGAACAGTAGTCTAATGTCTCTCCTCCTTCTAGAACAGTAGTCTAATGTCTCTCCCCCTTCTGGAACAGTAGTCTAATGTCTCTCCCTCCCCCTTCTGGAACAGTACTCTAATGTCTCTCCTCCTTCTGGAACAGTAGTCTAATGTCTCTCCCTCCCCCTTCTGGAACAGTAGTCTAATGTCTCTCCTCCTTCTGGAACAGTAGTCTAATGTCTCTCCTCCTTCTAGAACAGTAGTCTAATGTCTCTCCCCCTTCTGGAACAGTAGTCTAATGTCTCTCCTCCTTCTGGAACAGTAGTCTAATGTCTCTCCTCCTTCTGGAACAGTAGTCTAATGTCTCTCCTCCTTCTGGAACAGTAGTCTAATGTCTCTCCCCCTTCTGGAACAGTAGTCTAATGTCTCTCCTCCTTCTGGAACAGTAGTCTAATGTCTCTCCTCCTTCTGGAACAGTAGTCTAATGTCTCTCCCCCTTCTGGAACAGTAGTCTAATGTCTCTCCTCCTTCTGGAACAGTAGTCTAATGTCTCTCCCCTCCCCCTTCTGGAACAGTAGTCTAATGTCTCTCCTCCTTCTGGAACAGTAGTCTAATGTCTCTCCTCCTCCTTCTGGAACAGTAGTCTAATGTCTCTCCTCCTTCTGGAACAGTAGTCTAATGTCTCTCCTCCTTCTAGAACAGTAGTCTAATGTCTCTCCCCCTTCTGGAACAGTAGTCTAATGTCTCTCCCTCCCCCTTCTGGAACAGTACTCTAATGTCTCTCCTCCTTCTGGAACAGTAGTCTAATGTCTCTCCCTCCCCCTTCTGGAACAGTAGTCTAATGTCTCTCCTCCTTCTGGAACAGTAGTCTAATGTCTCTCCTCCTTCTAGAACAGTAGTCTAATGTCTCTCCCTCCCCCTTCTGGAACAGTAGTCTAATGTCTCTCCTCCTTCTGGAACAGTAGTCTAATGTCTCTCCCCCTTCTGGAACAGTAGTCTAATGTCTCTCCTCCTTCTGGAACAGTAGTCTAATGTCTCTCCCCCTTCTGGAACAGTAGTCTAATGTCTCTCCTCCTTCTGGAACAGTAGTCTAATGTCTCTCCTCCTTCTGGAACAGTAGTCTAATGTCTCTCCTCCTTCTGGAACAGTAGTCTAATGTCTCTCCCCCTTCTGGAACAGTAGTCTAATGTCTCTCCTCCTTCTGGAACAGTAGTCTAATGTCTCTCCTCCTTCTGGAACAGTAGTCTAATGTCTCTCCCCCTTCTGGAACAGTAGTCTAATGTCTCTCCTCCTTCTGGAACAGTAGTCTAATGTCTCTCCCCTCCCCCTTCTGGAACAGTAGTCTAATGTCTCTCCTCCTCCTGGAACAGTAGTCTAATGTCTCTCCTCCTCCTTCTGGAACAGTAGTCTAATGTCTCTCTTCCTTCTGGAACAGTAGTCTAATGTCTCTCCTCCTTCTGGAACAGTAGTCTAATGTCTCTCCTCCTTCTAGAACAGTAGTCTAATGTCTCTCCTCCTCCTGGAACAGTAGTCTAATGTCTCTCCTCCTTCTGGAACAGTAGTCTAATGTCTCTCCTCCTTCTGGAACAGTAGTCTAATGTCTCTCCTCCTTCTGGAACAGTAGTCTAATGTCTCTCCTCCTCCTTCTGGAACAGTAGTCTAATGTCTCTCCTCCTTCTGGAACAGTAGTCTAATGTCTCTCCTCCTTCTGGAACAGTAGTCTAATGTCTCTCCTCCTTCTAGAACAGTAGTCTAATGTCTCTCCCCTCCCCCTTCTGGAACAGAAGTCTAATGTCTCTCCTCCTTCTGGAACAGTAGTCTAATGTCTCTCCTCCTTCTGGAACAGTAGTCTAATGTCTCTCCCCCTTCTGGAACAGTAGTCTAATGTCTCTCCCCCTTCTGGAACAGTAGTCTAATGTCTCTCCCCCTTCTGGAACAGTAGTCTAATGTCTCTCCCCCTTCTGGAACAGTAGTCTAATGTCTCTCCTCCTTCTGGAACAGTAGTCTAATGTCTCTCCCTCCTCCTTCTGGAACAGTAGTCTAATGTCTCTCCCCCTTCTGGAACAGTAGTCTAATGTCTCCCCCCCCTCCCTTCTGGAACAGTAGTCTAATGTCTCTCCTCCTTCTGGAACAGTAGTCTAATGTCTCCCCCTCCCTTCTGGAACAGTAGTCTAATGTCTCTCCCTCCCCCTTCTGGAACAGTAGTCTAATGTCTCTCCCTCCCCCTTCTGGAACAGTAGTCTAATGTCTTTCCCTCCCCCTTCTGGAACAGTAGTCTAATGTCTCTCCCCCCTCCTTCTGGAACAGTAGTCTAATGTCTCTCCCTCCTCCTTCTGGAACAGTAGTCTAATGTCTCTCCCCCTTCTGGAACAGTAGTCTAATGTCTCTCCCTCCCCCTTCTGGAACAGTAGTCTAATGTCTCTCCCCTCCTCCTTCTGGAACAGTAGTCTAATGTCTCTCCTCCTTCTGGAACAGTAGTCTAATGTCTCTCCCCCTTCTGGAACAGTAGTCTAATGTCTCTCCCCCTTCTGGAACAGTAGTCTAATGTCTCTCCCCCTTCTGGGGACAGTAGTCTAATGTCTGTACTGTTCAGATGGGTTCAATGGAGTAGTAGGGAACTGTACTGTTCAGATGGGTTCAATGGAGTAGTAGGGAACTGTACTGTTCAGATGGGTTCAATGGAGTAGTAGGGAACTGTACTGTTCAGATGGGCTCAATGGAGTAGTAGGGAACTGTGCTGTTCAGATGGGCTCAATGGAGTAGTAGGGAACTGTACTGTTCAGATGGGTTCAATGGAGTAGTAGGGAACTGTACTGTTCAGATGGGTTCAATGGAGTAGTAGGGAACTGTACTGTTCAGATGGGTTCAATGGAGTAGTAGGGAACTGTACTGTTCAGATGGGTTCAATGGAGTAGTAGGGAACTGTACTGTTCAGATGGGCTCAATGGAGTAGTAGGGAACTGTACTGTTCAGATGGGCTCAATGGAGTAGTAGGGAACTGTACTGTTCAGATGGGCTCAATGGAGTAGTAGGGAACTGTACTGTTCAGATGGGTTCAATGGAGTAGTAGGGAACTGTACTGTTCAGATGGGTTCAATGGAGTAGTAGGGAACTGTACTGTTCAGATGGGTTCAATGGAGTAGTAGGGAACTGTACTGTTCAGATGGGTTCAATGGAGTAGTAGGGAACTGTACTGTTCAGATGGGTTCAATGGAGTAGTAGGGAACTGTACTGTTCAGATGGGTTCAATGGAGTAGTAGGGAACTGTACTATATCCTCTCACATAGTCTAATATAATATTACCTGTAGTTCTATATCCTCTCACATAGTATAATATAATATAATATTACCTGTAGTTCTATATCCTCTCACATAGTCTAATATAATATAATATTACCTGTAGTTCTATATCCTCTCACATAGTCTAATATAATATATTATTACCTGTAGTTCTATATCCTCTCACGTAGTCTAATATAATATATTATTACCTGTAGTTCTATATCCTCTCACATAGTCTAATATAATATTACCTGTAGTTCTATATCCTCTCACATAGTATAATATAATATAATATTACCTGTAGTTCTATATCCTCTCACATAGTATAATATAATATAATATTACCTGTAGTTCTATATCCTCTCACGTAGGCTAATATAATATATTATTACCTGTAGTTCTATATCCTCTCACATAGTCTAATATAATATTACCTGTAGTTCTATATCCTCTCACATAGTCTAATATAATATTACCTGTAGTTCTATATCCTCTCACATAGTCTAATATAATATATTATTACCTGTAGTTCTATATCCTCTCACATAGTCTAATATAATATAACATTACCTGTAGTTCTATATCCTCTCACATAGTCTAATATAATATATTATTACCTGTAGTTCTATATCCTCTCACATAGTCTAATATAATATAATATTACCTGTAGTTCTATATCCTCTCACATAGTCTAATATAATATTACCTGTAGTTCTATATCCTCTCACATAGTCTAATATAATATAATATTAACTGTACTATATCCTCTCACATAGTCTAATATAATATAATATAATGTAATATTACCTGTAGTTCTATATCCTCTCACATAGTCTAATATAATATTACCTGTAGTTCTATATCCTCTCACATAGTCTAATATAATATAATATAATATAATATAATATAATATAATATTACCTGTAGTTCTATATCCTCTCACATAGTCTAATATAATATAATATTACCTGTAGTTCTATATCCTCTCACATAGTATAATATAATGTAATATTACCTGTAGTTCTATATCCTCTCACATAGTCTAATATAATATAATATTACCTGTAGTTCTATATCCTCTCACATAGTCTAATATAATATATTATTACCTGTAGTTCTATATCCTCTCACATAGTCTAATATAATATAATATTACCTGTAGTTCTATATCCTCTCACATTGTCTAATATAATATAATATAATAATACCTGTAGTTCTATATCCTCTCACATAGTCTAATATAATATTACCTGTAGTTCTATATCCTCTCACATAGTCTAATATAATATAATATTACCTGTAGTTCTATATCCTCTCACGTAGTCTAATATAATATAACATTAGTATAATATAATATAATATAACATTAGTATAATATAATATAATATTACCTGTAGTTCTATATCCTCTCACATAGTCTAATATAATATAATATTACCTGTAGTTCTATATCCTCTCACATAGTCTAATATAATATATTATTACCTGTAGTTCTATATCCTCTCACATAGTCTAATATAATATAATATTACCTGTAGTTCTATATCCTCTCACATAGTCTAATATAATATATTATTACCTGTAGTTCTATATCCTCTCACATAGTCTAATATAATATTACCTGTAGTTCTATATCCTCTCACATAGTCTAATATAATATAATATTACCTGTAGTTCTATATCCTCTCACATAGTCTAATATAATATTACCTGTAGTTCTATATCCTCTCACATAGTCTAATATAATATAATATTATATAATATTACCTGTAGTTCTATATCCTCTCACATAGTCTAATATAATATTACCTGTAGTTCTATATCCTCTCACATAGTCTAATATAATATAATAATACCTGTAGTTCTATATCCTTTCACGTAGTCTAATATAATATAACATTAGTATAATATAATATAATATAACATTAGTATAATATAATATAATATTACCTGTAGTTCTATATCCTCTCACATAGTCTAATATAATATTACCTGTAGTTCTATATCCTCTCACATAGTCTAATATAATATAATATTACCTGTAGTTCTATATCCTCTCACATAGTCTAATATAATATAACATTACCTGTAGTTCTATATCCTCTCACATAGTCTAATATAATATAATATTACCCGTAGTTCTATATCCTCTCACATAGTATAATATAATATTACCTGTAGTTCTATATCCTCTCACATAGTCTAATATAATATTACCTGTAGTTCTATATCCTCTCACATAGTCTAATATAATATTACCTGTAGTTCTATATCCTCTCACATAGTCTAATATAATATAATATTACCTGTAGTTCTATATCCTCTCACATAGTCTAATATAATATATTATTACCTGTAGTTCTATATCCTCTCACATAGTCTAATATAATATAATATTACCTGTAGTTCTATATCCTCTCACATTGTCTAATATAATATAATATAATAATACCTGTAGTTCTATATCCTCTCACATAGTCTAATATAATATATTATTACCTGTAGTTCTATATCCTCTCACATAGTCTAATATAATATAATATTACCTGTAGTTCTATATCCTCTCACGTAGTCTAATATAATATAACATTAGTATAATATAATATAATATAACATTAGTCTAATATAATATAATATTACCTGTAGTTCTATATCCTCTCACATAGTCTAATATAATATAATATTACCTGTAGTTCTATATCCTCTCACATAGTATAATATAATATAATATTAGTCTAACATAACATAATATTACCTGTAGTTCTATATCCTCTCACATAGTCTAATATAATATAATATTACCTGTAGTTCTATATCCTCTCACATAGTCTAATATAATATATTATTACCTGTAGTTCTATATCCTCTCACATAGTCTAATATAATATAATATTACCTGTAGTTCTATATCCTCTCACATTGTCTAATATAATATAATATAATAATACCTGTAGTTCTATATCCTCTCACATAGTCTAATATAATATAATATTACCTGTAGTTCTATATCCTCTCACGTAGTCTAATATAATATAACATTAGTATAATATAATATAATATAACATTAGTATAATATAATATAATATTACCTGTAGTTCTATATCCTCTCACATAGTCTAATATAATATAATATTACCTGTAGTTCTATATCCTCTCACATTGTCTAATATAATATAATATAATAATACCTGTAGTTCTATATCCTCTCACATAGTCTAATATAATATATTATTACCTGTAGTTCTATATCCTCTCACATAGTCTAATATAATATAATATTACCTGTAGTTCTATATCCTCTCACGTAGTCTAATATAATATAACATTAGTATAATATAATATAATATAACATTAGTATAATATAATATAATATTACCTGTAGTTCTATATCCTCTCACATAGTCTAATATAATATTACCTGTAGTTCTATATCCTCTTACATAGTATAATATAATATAATATTACCTGTAGTTCTATATCCTCTCACATAGTATAATATAATATAATATTAGTCTAACATAACATAATATTACCTGTAGTTCTATATCCTCTCACATAGTATAATATAATATAATATTACCTGTAGTTCTATATCCTCTCACATAGTCTAATATAATATAATATTACCTGTAGTTCTATATCCTCTCACATAGTCTAATATAATATAATATTACCTGTAGTTCTATATCCTCTCACATTGTCTAATATAATATAATATAATAATACCTGTAGTTCTATATCCTCTCACATAGTCTAATATAATATAATATTACCTGTAGTTCTATATCCTCTCACGTAGTCTAATATAATATAACATTAGTATAATATAATATAATATAACATTAGTATAATATAATATAATATTACCTGTAGTTCTATATCCTCTCACATAGTCTAATATAATATAATATTACCTGTAGCTCTATATCCTCTCACATAGTCTAATATAATATAATATTACCTGTAGTTCTATATCCTCTCACATTGTCTAATATAACATAATATTACCTGTAGTTCTATATCCTCTCACATAGTCTAATATAATATAACATTACCTGTAGTTCTATATCCTCTCACATAGTATAATATAATATTACCTGTAGTTCTATATCCTCTCACATAGTCTAATATAATATTACCTGTAGTTCTATATCCTCTCACATAGTCTAACATAATATTACCTGTAGTTCTATATCCTCTCACATAGTCTAATATAATATTACCTGTAGTTCTATATCCTCTCACATAGTCTAATATAATATTTCCTGTAGTTCTATATCCTCTCACATAGTCTAATATAATATTACCTGTAGTTCTATATCCTCTCACATAGTCTAATATAATATTACCTGTAGTTCTATATCCTCTCACATAGTCTAATATAATATAACATTAGTATAATATAATATAATATAACATTAGTATAATATAATATAATATTACCTGTAGTTCTATATCCTCTCACATAGTCTAATATAATATTACCTGTAGTTCTATATCCTCTCACATAGTCTAATATAATATATTATTACCTGTAGTTCTATATCCTCTCACATAGTATAATATAATATTACCTGTAGTTCTATATCCTCTCACATAGTCTAATATAATATATTATTACCTGTAGTTCTATATCCTCTCACATAGTCTAATATAATATAATATTACCTGTAGTTCTATATCCTCTCACATAGTCTAATATAATATTACCTGTAGTTCTATATCCTCTCACATAGTCTAATATAATATAATATAATATATTATTACCTGTAGTTCTATATCCTCTCACATAGTATAATATAATATAATATTAGTCTAATATAACATAATATTACCTGTAGTTCTATATCCTCTCACATAGTATAATATAATATAATATTACCTGTAGTTCTATATCCTCTCACGTAGTCTAATATAATGTAATATTACCTGTAGTTCTATATCCTCTCACATAGTCTAATATAATATAATATTACCTCTAGTTCTATATCCTCTCACATAGTATAATATAATATATTAGTATAATATAATATAATATTAGTCTAACATAACATAATATTACCTGTAGTTCTATGTCCTCTCACGTAGTATAATATAATATAATATTAGATACATCTTTTTAAAAACATGTTGGGTCATTTTAACAGCTTTTAATTTAATTAAAACCGGTCAGTCTGATGTCATTTGGAGAGGGAAAAAAAATCATTTAAAATGTTTATTTATTGCATTTGCTCCCCGGTCCCTAAACGTCTTTGCTGTGAGAGAGAAGCAGAGAGGACAGAGCAAAGAGAAAACAAACTTCACTGATATCAACTAGATTGAAGCGTTCATTCTGTCGATTTATGACAATATTCTGGTGAGCAAGGGTTAACATAGTCTTCAAGGGCAACTACAAACGACAGAACAGAAGTTGCAGGTATCTAATTATAGACAAGTCGACTAAGAAATAGATTCCCAAAATATCTGAAAATTCTAAGCAGAAATATCTGTCTAAAACAATGGTTGCGTCACCTCTAACTGTACAGGGCGTTTTCTATATTTGCGTGTTTAGGGTCGGTAATGTTCGCTTTCTGAACAAACAGCTGACAT
>NC_092179.1:32331622-32366622 GCF_045791955.1 Oncorhynchus clarkii lewisi | reverse complement strand
CCATCTACTATATCATCCCTCCTGTCTGTTACTGACTATAAACACTATCCATCTACTATATCATCCCTCCTGTCTGTTACTGACTATACACACTATCCATCTACTATATCAACCCTCCTGTCTATTACTGACTATAAACACTATCCATCTACTATATCAACCCTCCTGTCTATTACTGACTATAAACACTATCCATCTACTATATCATCCCTCCTGTCTGTTACTGACTATAAACACTATCCATCTACTATATCAACCCTCCTGTCTGTTACTGACTATAAACACTATCCATCTACTATATCAACCCTCCTGTCTATTACTGACTATAAACACTATCCATCTACTATATCATCCCTCCTGTCTGTTACTGACTATAAACACTATCCATCTACTATATCAACCCTCCTGTCTGTTACTGACTATAAACACTATCCATCTACTATATCATCCCTCCTGTCTGTTACTGACTATAAACACTATCCATCTACTATATCATCCCTCCTGTCTGTTACTGACTATAAACACTATCCATCTACTATATCAACCCTCCTGTCTGTTACTGACTATAAACACTATCCATCTACTACATCAACCCTCCTGTCTGTTACTGACTATAAACACTATCCATCTACTATATCATCCCTCCTGTCTGTTACTGTCTATAAACACTATCCATCTACTATATCATCCCTCCTGTCTGTTACTGACTATATCATCCCTCCTGTCTGTTACTGACTATAAACACTATCCATCTACTATATCATCCCTCCTGTCTGTTACTGTCTATAAACACTATCCATCTACTATATCATCCCTCCTGTCTGTTACTGACTATATCATCCCTCCTGTCTGTTACTGACTATATCAACCCTCCTGTCTGTTACTGACTATAAACACTATCCATCTACTATATCATCCCTCCTGTCTGTTTCTGACTATATCATCCCTCCTGTCTGTTACTGACTATATCAACCCTCCTGTCTGTTACTGACTATAAACACTATCCATCTACTATATCATCCCTCCTGTCTGTTACTGACTATAAACACTATCCATCTACTATATCGTCCCTCCTGTCTGTTACTGACTATAAACACTGTCCATCTACTATATCATCCCTCCTGTCTGTTTCTGACTATATCATCCCTCCTGTCTGTTACTGACTATAAACACTATCCATCTACTATATCATCCCTCCTGTCTGTTACTGACTATAAACACTATCCATCTACTATATCATCCCTCCTGTCTGTTTCTGACTATATCAACCCTCCTGTCTGTTACTGACTATATCAACCCTCCTGTCTGTTACTGACTATATCATCCCTCCTGTCTGTTACTGACTATAAACACTATCCATCTACTATATCATCCCCCCTGTCTGTTACTGACTATAAACACTATCCATCTACTATATCATCCCTCCTGTCTGTTACTGACTATAAACACTATCCATCTACTATATCATCCCTCCTGTCTGTTACTGACTATAAACACTATCCATCTACTATATCAACCCTCCTGTCTGTTACTGACTATATCATCCCTCCTGTCTGTTACTGACTATAAACACTATCCATCTACTATATCATCCCTCCTGTCTGTTACTGACTATATCATCCCTCCTGTCTGTTACTGACTATAAACACTATCCATCTACTATATCATCCCTCCTGTCTGTTACTGACTATATCATCCCTCCTGTCTGTTACTGACTATAAACACTATCCATCTACTATACATCCCTCCTGTCTGTTACTGACTATAAACACTATCCATCTACTATATCATCCCTCCTGTCTGTTTCTGACTATATCATCCCTCCTGTCTGTTTCTGACTATAAACACTATCCATCTACTATATCATCCCTCCTGTCTGTTACTGACTATAAACACTATCCATCTACTATATCAACCCTCCTGTCTGTTTCTGACTATATCATCCCTCCTGTCTGTTACTGACTATAAACACTATCCATCTACTATATCATCCCTCCTGTCTGTTACTGACTATAAACACTATCCATCTACTATATCATCCCTCCTGTCTGTTACTGACTATAAACACTATCCATCTACTATATCAACCCTCCTGTCTATTACTGACTATAAACACTATCCATCTACTATATCAACCCTCCTGTCTATTACTGACTATAAACACTATCCATCTACTATATCATCCCTCCTGTCTGTTACTGACTATAAACACTATCCATCTACTATATCAACCCTCCTGTCTGTTACTGACTATAAACACTATCCATCTACTATATCAACCCTCCTGTCTATTACTGACTATAAACACTATCCATCTACTATATCATCCCTCCTGTCTGTTACTGACTATAAACACTATCCATCTACTATATCAACCCTCCTGTCTGTTACTGACTATAAACACTATCCATCTACTATATCATCCCTCCTGTCTGTTACTGACTATAAACACTATCCATCTACTATATCATCCCTCCTGTCTGTTACTGACTATAAACACTATCCATCTACTATATCAACCCTCCTGTCTGTTACTGACTATAAACACTATCCATCTACTACATCAACCCTCCTGTCTGTTACTGACTATAAACACTATCCATCTACTATATCATCCCTCCTGTCTGTTACTGTCTATAAACACTATCCATCTACTATATCATCCCTCCTGTCTGTTACTGACTATATCATCCCTCCTGTCTGTTACTGACTATAAACACTATCCATCTACTATATCATCCCTCCTGTCTGTTACTGTCTATAAACACTATCCATCTACTATATCATCCCTCCTGTCTGTTACTGACTATATCATCCCTCCTGTCTGTTACTGACTATATCAACCCTCCTGTCTGTTACTGACTATAAACACTATCCATCTACTATATCGTCCCTCCTGTCTGTTTCTGACTATATCATCCCTCCTGTCTGTTACTGACTATATCAACCCTCCTGTCTGTTACTGACTATAAACTATCCATCTACTATATCATCCCTCCTGTCTGTTACTGACTATAAACACTATCCATCTACTATATCGTCCCTCCTGTCTGTTACTGACTATAAACACTGTCCATCTACTATATCATCCCTCCTGTCTGTTTCTGACTATATCATCCCTCCTGTCTGTTACTGACTATAAACACTATCCATCTACTATATCATCCCTCCTGTCTGTTACTGACTATAAACACTATCCATCTACTATATCATCCCTCCTGTCTGTTTCTGACTATATCAACCCTCCTGTCTGTTACTGACTATATCAACCCTCCTGTCTGTTACTGACTATATCATCCCTCCTGTCTGTTACTGACTATAAACACTATCCATCTACTATATCATCCCCCCTGTCTGTTACTGACTATAAACACTATCCATCTACTATATCATCCCTCCTGTCTGTTACTGACTATAAACACTATCCATCTACTATATCATCCCTCCTGTCTGTTACTGACTATAAACACTATCCATCTACTATATCAACCCTCCTGTCTGTTACTGACTATATCATCCCTCCTGTCTGTTACTGACTATAAACACTATCCATCTACTATATCATCCCTCCTGTCTGTTACTGACTATATCATCCCTCCTGTCTGTTACTGACTATAAACACTATCCATCTACTATATCAACCCTCCTGTCTGTTATTGACTATAAACACTATCCATCTACTATATCATCCCTCCTGTCTGTTACTGACTATAAACACTATCCATCTACTATATCATCCCTCCTGTCTGTTACTGACTATATCAACCCTCCTGTCTGTTTCTGACTATATCAACCCTCCTGTCTGTTACTGACTATATCATCCCTCCTGTCTGTTACTGACTATATCATCCCTCCTGTCTGTTACTGACTATATCATCCCTCCTGTCTGTTACTGACTATATCATCCCTCCTGTCTGTTACTGACTATAAACACTATCCATCTACTATATCAACCCTCCTGTCTGTTACTGACTATAAACACTATCCATCTACTATATCAACCCTCCTGTCTGTTACTGACTATAAACACTATCCATCTACTATATCATCCCTCCTGTCTGTTACTGACTATAAACACTATCCATCTACTATATCATCCCTCCTGTCTGTTACTGACTATATCATCCCTCCTGTCTATTACTGACTATATCATCCCTCCTGTCTATTACTGACTATAAACACTATCCATCTACTATATCATCCCTCCTGTCTGTTACTGACTATAAACACTATCCATCTACTACATCAACCCTCCTGTCTGTTACTGACTATAAACACTAACCATCTACTATATCATCCCTCCTGTCTGTTTCTGACTATAAACACTATCCATCTACTATATCATCCCTCCTGTCTGTTACTGACTATAAACACTATCCATCTACTATATCATCCCTCCTGTCTATTACTGACTATATCATCCCTCCTGTCTGTTACTGACTATAAACACTATCCATCTACTATATCATCCCTCCTGTCTATTACTGACTATAAACACTATCCATCTACTATATCAACCCTCCTGTCTGTTACTGACTATAAACACTATCCATCTACTATATCATCCCTCCTGTCTGTTACTGTCTATAAACACTATCCATCTACTATATCAACCCTCCTGTCTATTACTGACTATAAACACTATCCATCTACTATATCAACCCTCCTGTCTGTTACTGACTATAAACACTATCCATCTACTATATCAACCCTCCTGTCTGTTACTGACTATATCAACCCTCCTGTCTGTTACTGACTATATCATCCCTCCTGTCTGTTACTGACTATAAACACTATCCATCTACTATATCATCCCTCCTGTCTGTTACTGACTATAAACACTATCCATCTACTATATCATCCCTCCTGTCTGTTACTGACTATATCATCCCTCCTGTCTGTTACTGACTATAAACACTATCCATCTACTATATCAACCCTCCTGTCTGTTACTGACTATAAACACTATCCATCTACTATATCAACCCTCCTGTCTGTTACTGACTATAAACACTATCCATCTACTATATCAACCCTCCTGTCTGTTACTGACTATAAACACTATCCATCTACTATATCATCCCTCCTGTCTGTTACTGACTATATCATCCCTCCTGTCTATTACTGACTATATCAACCCTCCTGTCTGTTACTGACTATATCATCCCTCCTGTCTATTACTGACTATAAACACTATCCATCTACTATATCAACCCTCCTGTCTATTACTGACTATAAACACTATCCATCTACTATATCAACCCTCCTGTCTGTTACTGACTATAAACACTATCCATCTACTATATCAACCCTCCTGTCTGTTACTGACTATAAACACTATCCATCTACTATATCAACCCTCCTGTCTATTACTGACTATATCATCCCTCCTGTCTGTTACTGACTATAAACACTATCCATCTACTATATCATCCCTCCTGTCTGTTACTGACTATAAACACTATCCATCTACTATATCATCCCTCCTGTCTGTTACTGACTATAAACACTATCCATCTACTATATCAACCCTCCTGTCTGTTACTGACTATATCATCCCTCCTGTCTGTTACTGACTATAAACACTATACATCTACTATATCAACCCTCCTGTCTGTTACTGACTATAAACACTATCCATCTACTATATCATCCCTCCTGTCTGTTACTGACTATAAACACTATCCATCTACTATATCATCCCTCCTGTCTGTTACTGACTATAAACACTATCCATCTACTATATCAACCCTCCTGTCTGTTACTGACTATAAACACTATCCATCTACTATATCATCCCTCCTGTCTGTTACTGACTGTAAACACTATCCATCTACTATATCAACCCTCCTGTCTGTTACTGACTATAAACACTATCCATCTACTATATCAACCCTCCTGTCTATTACTGACTATATCATCCCTCCTGTCTGTTACTGACTATAAACACTATCCATCTACTATATCATCCCTCCTGTCTATTACTGACTATAAACACTATCCATCTACTATATCAACCCTCCTGTCTGTTACTGACTATATCAACCCTCCTGTCTGTTACTGACTATAAACACTATCCATCTACTATATCAACCCTCCTCCCCTCCTCCTTCTCTCCCTCTCCTTCATCTTTCCCTTTTTCCGTCTCGCTCTCTTTCTTGTGTGTGTGTGTGTGTGTGTGTGTGTGTGTGTGTGTGTGTGTGTGTGCGTCTTGAGTTGAGGAAAATGTCATTTATCCCTGTGTGTTCTGAGCTCAGGGGATAAAACCTCTGTTGCAACCTCTGGTGCACACATACACACACACTCACTCACACACACAATCACACGCACGCACGCACACTCACTCACTCACACGCACACTCACTCACATGCACAAGCACGTGCACACTCACTCACATGCACACACACTCACTCACTCACTCACACGCGCACACACACACACTCACACGCGCGCACACACACACACACACACACACACACACACACACACACACACACACACACACACACACACACACACACACACACACATGGAAACACCCACACACACACAGAAACACCCACACACAGGAGCACAGGAGCACACACACACACACACACACACACACATACACACACACATACACTCACACGCGCACACACACACACACACACACACACACACACACACACACACACACACACAGAAACACCCACACACACACAGAAACACCCACACACAGGAGCACAGAAACACACACACACAACGCCAGCCTCACGGTGTTCCCTCCAAATCCTTCCCCCCTGTCAGCCTCACAGTGTTCCCTCCAAATCCTTCCCCCCTGTCAGCCTCACAGTGTTCCCTCCAAATCCTTCTTCCCTGTCAGCGTCACAGTGTTCCCTCCAAATCCTTCCTCCCTGTCAGCGTCACAGTGTTCCCTCCAAATCCTTCCTCCCTGTCAGCGTCACAGTGTTCCCTCCAAATCCTTCCTCCCTGTCAGCGTCACAGTGTTCCCTCCAAATCCTTCCTCCCTGTCAGCCTCACAGTGTTCCCTCCAAATCCTTCCTCCCTGTCAGCGTCACAGTGTTCCCTCCAAATCCTTCCTCCCTGTCAGCCTCACAGTGTTCCCTCCAAGACTGTCCCCCCTGTCAGCGTCACAGTGTTCCCTCCAAGACTGTCCCCCCTGTCAGCGTCACAGTGTTCCCTCCAAGACTGTCCCCCCTGTCAGCGTCACAGTGTTCCCTCCAAGACTGTCCCCCTGTCAGCGTCACAGTGTTCCCTCCAAACACATCCCCCTGTCAGCATCACAGTGTTCCCTCCAAGACCGCCCCCCCCTGTCAGCGTCACAGTGTTCCCTCCAAGACCGCCCCCCCTGTCAGCGTCACAGTGTTCCCTCCAAGACCGCCCCCCCTGTCAGCATCACAGTGTTCCCTCCAAGACCGCCCCCCCTGTCAGCATCACAGTGTTCCCTCCAAGACCGCCCCCCCTGTCAGCCTCACGGTGTTCCCTCCAAACCCTTCCCCCCTGTCAGCATCACAGTGTTCCCTCCAAGTCCGCCCCCCCTGTCAGCCTCACGGTGTTCCCTCCAAACCCTTCCCCCCCTGTCAGAATACAGTCAGTCAGTTGTTTACCTCTCCTTTCCTAAAGGTTCCCGTAATCTCTCACTCCAGAGGATTGATGATTTTGGTCTGTGGTACGCTTTGATATGCTGTGCTACACACACACACACACACACACACACACACACACACACACACACACACACACACACACACACACACACACACACACACACACACACATTAGACTGTTTTCTTTGTCTCTCCTGTTAAAAAATAACCAGACAAATATGTCTTCCATAACACAGTCATATTTCTTCATATTTCTTCCCTCTTTCTCTCTGCCCCCTCGCCCCCTCACTCTTTAATCTCCCCCTTTCTCTCTGCCCCCTCGCCCCCTCACTCTCTCATCTCCCCCTTTCTCTCTGCCCCCTCGCCCCCTCACTCTCTCATCTCCCCCTTTCTCTCTGCCCCATCACTCTCTCTCAACTCCCCCTTTCTCTCTGCCCCCTCGCCCCCTCACTCTCTCATCTCCCCCTTTCTTTCTCTCTGCCCCCTCGCCCCCTCACTCTCTCATCTCCCCCTTTCTCTCTGCCCCCTCGCCCCCTCGCTCTCTCATCTCCCCCTTTCTCTCTCATCTCCCCCTTTCTTTCTCTCTCTCTCTCATCTCCCCCTTTCTCTCTGCCCCCTCGCCCCCTCACTCTCTCATCTCCCCCTTTCTCTCTCATCTCCCCCTTTCTTTCTCTCTCTCTCATCTCCCCCTTTCTCTCTGCCCCCTCGCCCACTCACTCTCTCATCTCCCCCATTCTTTCTCTCTCATCTCCCCCTTTCTCGCTCTCTCTCATCTCCCCCTTTCTTTCTCTCTCTCTCTCATCTCCCTCTTTCTCTCTGCCCCCTCGTTCACTCACTCTCTCATCTCCACTTTCTTTCTCTCTCATCTCCCCCTTTCTTTTTCTCTCTCTCTCTCTCATCTCCCCCTTTCTCTCTGCCCCCTCGCCCACTCACTCTCTCATCTCCCCCATTCTTTCTCTCTCATCTCCCCCTTTCTTTCTCTCTCTCTCTCATCTCCCTCTTTCTCTCTGCCCCCTCGCCCACTCACTCTCTCATCTCCCCCTTTCTTTCTCTCTCATCTCCCCCTTTCTTTCTCTCTCTCTCTCATCTCCCCCTTTCTCTCTGCCCCCTCGCCCACTCACTCTCTCATCTCCCCCTTTCTTTCTCTCTCATCTCCCCCTTTCTTTCTCTCTCTCTCTCATCTCCCTCTTTCTCTCTGCCCCCTCGCCCACTCACTCTCTCATCTCCCCCTTTCTTTCTCTCTCATCTCCCCCTTTCTTTCTCTCTCTCTCTCATCTCCCCCTTTCTCTCTGCCCCCTCGCCCACTCACTCTCTCATCTCCCCCTTTCTTTCTCTCTCATCTCCCCCTTTCTTTCTCTCTCTCTCTCATCTCCCCCTTTCTTTCTCTCTCATCTCCCCCTTTCTTTCTCTCACTCTCTCATCTCCCCCTTTCTCTCTCTCTCATCTCCCCCTTTCTCTCTGCCCCCTCGCCCACTCACTCTCTCATCTCCCCCTTTCTTTCTCTCTCATCTCCCCCTTTCTTTCTCTCTCTCTCTCATCTCCCCCTTTCTTTCTCTCTCATCTCCCCCTTTCTTTCTCTCACTCTCTCATCTCTCCCTTTCTCTCTCTCACTCTCTCATCTCCCCCTTTCTTTCTCTCTCTCTCTCATCTCCCCCTTTCTCTCTCTCTCTCATCTCCCCTTTCTCTCTCTCTCACTCTCTCATCTCTCCCTTTCTCTCTCTCTCTCATCTCCCCCTTTCTCTCTCTCTCTCTCTCTCTCTCATCTCCCCCTTTCTCTCTCTCTCTCTCTCTTTCTCTCATCTCCCCCTCTCTCTCTCTCTCTCTCTCATCTCCCCCTTTCTCTCTCTCTCTCTCTCTCTCTCATCTCCCCCTTTCTCTCTCTCTCTCTCTCATCTCCCCCTTTCTCTCTCATCTCCCCCTTTCTCTCTCTCTCTCTCATCTCCCCCTTTCTCTCTCTCTCTCATCTCCCCCTTTCTCTCTCTCTCTCATCTCCCCTTTCTCATCTCCCCTTTCTCTCTCTCTCTCATCTCCCCCTTTCTCTCTCTCATCTCCAGTTCTTTCTCTCTCTCTCTCTCATCTCCCCCTTTCTCTCTCTCTCTCATCTCCCCCTTTCTCTCTCTCTCTCATCTCCCCCTTTCTCTCTCTCATCTCCCGTTCTTTCTCTCTCTCTCTCACTCTCTCATCTCTCCCTTTCTCTCTCTCTCTCATCTCCCCCTTTCACTCTCTCTCTCATCTCCCCCTTTCTCTCTCTCTCTCATCTCTCCCTTTCTCTCTCTTTCTCATCTCCCCCTTTCTCTCTCCCCCCTCATCTCCCCCTTTCACTCTTCTCTATACGATACAGGAGATCTCAGAGAGACAGGCTGGGTGACTAGAGGTTTCTCCAGAGATGTTTGTAGAGATACTGACAGACAGGCTGGGTGACTAGAGGTTTCTCCAGAGATGTTTGTAGAGATACTGACAGACAGGCTGGGTGACTAGAGGTTTCTCCAGAGATGTTTGTAGAGATACTGACAGACAGGCTGGGTGACTAGAGGTTTCTCCAGGTCAGATGTGTAGGCCAATGTCCTCATCACTCCACAGTGCAGGCCAAGTCCAATGTCCTCATTACTCCAAAGTGCAGGCCAAGTCCAATGTCCTCATCACTCCACAGTGCAGGCCAAGTCCAATGTCCTCATCACTCCACAGTGCAGGCCAAGTCCAATGTCCTCATCACTCCACAGTGCAGGCCAATGTCCTCATCACTCCACAGTGCAGGCCAAGTCCAATGTCCTCATCACTCCACAGTGCAGGCCAATGTCCTCATCACTCCACAGTGCAGGCCAAGTCCAATGTCCTCATCACTCCAAAGTGCAGGCCAAGTCCAATGTCCTCATCACGCCACAGTGCAGGCCAATGTCCTCATCACTCCACAGTGCAGTCCAATGTCCTCATCACTCCACAGTGCAGGCCAAGTCCAATGTCCTCATCACTCCAAAGTGCATTCCAATGTCCTCATCACTCCACAGTGCAGTCCAATGTCCTCATCACTCCAAAGTGCAGGCCAAGTCCAATGTCCTCATCACTCCACAGTGCAGGCCAAGTCCAATGTCTTCATCACTCTACAGTGCAGGCCAAGTCCAATGTCCTCATCACTCCACAGTGCAGGCCAATGTCCTCATCACTCCACAGTGCAGGCCAAGTCCAATGTCCTCATCACTCCACAGTGCAGGCCAAGTCCAATGTCCTCATCACTCCACAGTGCAGGCCAGGTCCAATGTCCTCATCACTCCACAGTGCAGGCCAGGTCCAATGTCCTCATCACTCCACAGTGCAGTCCAATGTCCACATCACTCCAAAGTGCAGTCCAATGTCCTCATCACTCCACAGTGCAGTCCAATGTCCTCATCACTCCACAGTGCAGGCCAAGTCCAATGTCCTCATCACTCCACAGTGCAGGCCAAGTCCAATGTCCTCATCACTCCACAGTGCAGGCCAAGTCCAATGTCCTCATCACTCCACAGTGCAGGCCAAGTCCAATGTCCTCATCACTCCACAGTGCAGGCCAGGTCCAATGTCCTCATCACTCCACAGTGCAGTCCAATGTCCACATCACTCCAAAGTGCAGTCCAATGTCCTCATCACTCCACAGTGCAGTCCAATGTCCTCATCACTCCACAGTGCAGGCCAAGTCCAATGTCCTCATCACTCCACAGTGCAGGCCAAGTCCAATGTCCTCATCACTCCACAGTGCAGGCCAAGTCCAATGTCCTCATCACTCCACAGTGCAGGCCAAGTCCAATGTCCTCATCACTCCACAGTGCAGGCCAGGTCCAATGTCCTCATCACTCCACAGTGCAGTCCAATGTCCACATCACTCCAAAGTGCAGTCCAATGTCCTCATCACTCCACAGTGCAGTCCAATGTCCTCATCACTCCACAGTGCAGGCCAAGTCCAATGTCCTCATCACTCCACAGTGCAGGCCAAGTCCAATGTCCTCATCACTCCACAGTGCAGGCCAAGTCCAATGTCCTCATCACTCCACAGTGCAGGCCAAGTCCAATGTCCTCATCACTCCACAGTGCAGGCCAGGTCCAATGTCCTCATCACTCCACAGTGCAGTCCAATGTCCTCATCACTCCACAGTGCAGTCCAATGTCCTCATCACTCCACAGTGCAGTCCAATGTCCTCATCACTCCACAGTGCAGGCCAAGTCCAATGTCCTCATCCGTATGCTTTCTGTTTCGCATTGTGAAGAATATTTTTGTTAGTCTTATTTGAAAGACTTTTTAATGAACTATTTGATAAACTATGAAAGCCACACGCCAGACCAGCTTCAGCGATGTCCTGTGACGCCTCTGTGGGGATTGGGTGTGTGTGTGTGTGTGTGTGTGTGTGTGTGTGTGTGTGTGTGTGTGTGTGTGTGTGCATTTGTGCGTATTGGCGTGTGTGTAGTGGTGTGATCGTGTGGTGGTAGCAGAGAGCTCCATCCCTCTTACGGTAAATGTATCCGTGCTCCCGGTCGGTGGTGTTGGAGCCGTGATGGACGTTGTGTTTCCTCCCCACAGTGTCCCAGCAGCCCGTACTAGAGCCACTGTCATCTGCTCGGCTCTGCTCGGTTCGGCTCCACGCTCCTCTGTAGAGCCATAATGGCATCCAGATGTGTGGTTGACGTTCAGGTCGGACGTCATCCCTCTCCTCTCCTCCCTATTTTATTGTCCTCTCCACAGGCCCGCTGGAGAGAGAGAGAGAGAGAGAGAGAGAGAGAGAGAGAGAGAGAGAGAGAGAGAGAGAGAGAGAGAGAGAGAGAGAGAGAGAGAGAGAGAGAGAGAGAGAGAGAAACCAGGCCTAGGTGCCTTGGGAGGGTTACTGTAGGAACTAGACTTGTGTACACACAGACACACAGGGTTGGGGAGTTGATTACTAATCAGTAATTGTAATCAGATTACAGATACTTTTGAGAAACTAAACTTGATTACTTTTAAATTCAGAAAGGATGTACATGATGACACTTCTCTGTTTTCTCAAAGACATTCAAATCAGCTTTGAAAAAAGGAGAGTTTAAAAGTTTAAGTTTGTTCCGCCTGAGAGAGTCTGACCACCAATCAGAGACCACTATGATGACACACCAAATGATGACCACCAATCAGAGACCACTATGATGACACACCAAAATGATGACCACCAATCAGAAGCCACTATGATGACACACCAAATGATGACCACCAATCAGAAGCCACTATGATGACACACCAAATGATGACCACCAATCAGAAGGGACAGTAATCCAAAAGAACTCAGATTACATGACTGAGTTTGGGTATTCCCAAAATGTCGTTTGTGATTACAATTTTGGACAGGTAACTAGTAACTGTAACAGATTACATTTAGAAAGTAACCTACCCACCACTGCACACACACACACACACACACACACAGACACACACATCAGAATTCATTGTGCTTAACTCAGAGTCCCATAGACATAATGTTTAGAATGTATATCATCTGTCTGTATTTAATGTCTCAGCAGCTCCATCGATAGTGTAAAACTAGGCCAATAACTTGTCGAGCCGAGAGACCTGGCTGTCCTGGCTGGTTTAGAGAGGCTGTCCTGGCTAGTTTAGAGAGACTGTCCTGGCTGGTTTAGAGAGACTGTCCTGGCTGGTTTAGAGAGACTATCCTGGCTGGTTTAGAGAGACTGTCCTGGCTGGTTTAGAGAGGCTGTCCTGGCTGGTTTAGAGAGGCTGTCCTGGCTAGTTTAGAGAGACTGTCCTGGCTGGTTTAGAGAGACTGTCCTGGCTGGTTTAGAGAGACTGTCCTGGCTGGTTTAGAGAGGCTGTCCTGGCTGGTTTAGAGAGGCTGTCCTGGCTGGTTTAGAGAGGTGCTAGACTCTACTGTACTGACCTACTGACCTCTATCATGATGTAATACTTCACTGTCTTTTTTTACTAACACAGGTTTACTGATAACTACTTTGTTGAGGAAAAATGTACTTACTATGACTGTGATATGTGGTGCAGCTATTTGAGAGAATGCCAAGAGTGTGCAAATCTGTGATCAAGGCAAAGGGTGGCTACTTTGAACAATCCAAAATATAAAATTTATTTTGATCGGTTTTACACTTTTTTGGTTACTACATGATTCCATATGTGTTATTTCATAGTGTTGATGTCTTCACTACTATTATATAATGTAGAAAATAGTATCAAATAAAGAGAAACCCTGGAATGAGGAGGTGTGTCCAAACTATTGACTGGTCCTGTAAATGTAATGATGATTTACGTAACTCACTAGTCCGAGGGCTGTTGATGTGACTGGAACAACAGGATGGAATGAATGGAGGAGATTCCATGGTGGTCATTCTAGAATGTTCCTGCTGATGCATGTCACAGTCCGTACTTTGGCTTTAGTGTTGCCGTGCCGATAAGGCTGCAGTTAAAATACCTGAATCACACATCTGTTTCCGTATCCAATCTTTCCTACAGCGTCTCTTTCCCCGGCTCTGACAATAGCTAGAGAAATAGGCAGACGGTTTGTATGGCATCGATTTGAACAGGAGTGGATGGTGTTTATGTCCTGTCCAGAGAGCAGCAGGGGCTGCTGGCTACAGCTAAACTAGCCTGAGGCAGGGATGGATGGCAACAACAAAACATTTGTTTACCTTCCTGTCTAAATACAAGCTTGAAAACTATTTGCTGACTTCTCTTGTGAATTACATCACTTTAATTCTCCCAATACCAGGGAAGGATGGAATGATGGAGGAATGGAGGGATGGAGAGATGGAGGGATGGAGGGATGGAATGATGGAGGGATGGAATGATGAAGGGATGGAGGGAGAGGCGAGTGTAGGGAGGGATGGAGGGATGGAATGATGGAGGGATGGAATGATGGAGGGATGGAATGATGGAGAGATGGAGGGATGGAATGATGGAGGGATGGAATGATGGAGGGATGGAATGATGGAGAGATGGAGGAATGGAGGGATGGAGGGATGGAGAGATGGAGGGATGGAATGATGGAGGGATGGAATGATGGAGGGATGGAATGATGGAGAGATGGAGGGATGGAATGATGGAGGGATGGAGGGAAGGAATGACGGAGGGATGGAGGGATGGAGAGATGGAGAGATGGAATGATGGAGGGATGGAGGGAAGGAATGATGGAGGGATGGAATGATGGAGGGAAGGAATGATCGAGGGATGGAGAGATGGAGGGATGGAGAGATGGAGGGAAGGAGGGATGGTGGGATGGAGGGATGGAGAGATGGAGGGAAGGAGGGATGGAGGGATGGAATGATGGAGGGAAGGAATGATGGAGGCAAGGAATGATGGAGGGATGGAATGATGGAGGGAAGGAATAATGGAGAGATGGAGGGATGGAATGATGGAGGGATGGAGGGAAGGAATGATGGAGGGATGGAGGGAAGGAATGATGGAGGGATGGAGAGATGGAGGGATGGAATGATGAAGGGATGGAGAGATGGAGGGATGGAGAGATGGAGGGATGGAGGGATGGAATGATGAAGGGATGGAATGATGGAGGGATGGAATGATGGAGGGATGGAGGGATGGAGGGATGGAATGATGGAGGGATGGAATGATGGAATGATGGAGGGATGGAATGATGGAGGGATGGAATGATGGAGGGATGGAATGATGGAGGGATGGAGGGAATCGTTATTTTCTTTTGGTCTTTTTTTAGCTTGTTGCCTGTTGCACTTAGTTTCCATGGCAGCGCTGAATGTAAATGTTCTAATCCTGTTAAGGCTTATTGGTGCCATCACACCCTGCAGGAGACAGATACAGATACACACACACACAGATCCCACACACACACACACACACACACACACACACACACACACACACACACACACACACACACACACACACACCGTAGGAGACAGATATACACACACACACACACACACACACACACACACACACACACACACACACACACACTGTAGGAGACAGATATACACACACACACACACACAGTAGGAGACAGATACACACACACACACACACACACACACACACACACACACACACAGTAGGAGACAGGAAAACCATTTGTCAAGCTATAGCAACACTTTGTAGAATCCTAAGTCTAGCAAATCAAGTACTGTGTGTGTACTAATGTGTGTGTGTGTGTGTGTGTGTGTGTGTGTGCCCTGTTGCATTGTCTGTTGTTGCATTGTGTTGAGTTGTGTTGTGTTGAGTTGAGTTGTGTTGTGTTGAGTTGAGTTGTGTTGTGTTGAGTTGTGTTGTGTTGAGTTGAGTTGTGTTGAGTTGTGTTGAGTTGTGTTGTGTTGAGTTGTGTTGTGTTGAGTTGTGTTGAGTTGTGTTGTGTTGTGTTGTGTTGAGTTGTGTTGTGTTGTGTTGAGTTGTGTTGTGTTGTGTTGAGTTGTGTTGAGTTGTGTTGAGTTGAGTTGTGTTGTGTTGAGTTGAGTTGTGTTGTGTTGTGTTGAGTTGTGTTGAGTTGAGTTGAGTTGAGTTGTGTTGAGTTGTGTTGAGTTGAGTTGTGTTGAGTTGTGTTGAGTTGAGTTGTGTTGTGTTGAGTTGTGTTGTGTTGAGTTGAGTTGTGTTGAGTTGTGTTGAGTTGAGTTGAGTTGAGTTGTGTTGAGTTGAGTTGTGTTGAGTTGTGTTGTGTTGTGTTGTGTTGAGTTGAGTTGAGTTGTGTTGAGTTGTGTTGAGTTGTGTTGTGTTGAGTTGAGTTGTGTTGAGTTGTGTTGTGTTGAGTTGAGTTGAGTTGTGTTGAGTTGAGTTGTGTTGTGTTGAGTTGTGTTGTGTTGAGTTGAGTTGAGTTGTGTTGTGTTGAGTTGTGTTGAGTTGTGTTGAGTTGAGTTGAGTTGTGTTGAGTTGTGTTGTGTTGTGTTGAGTTGTGTTGTGTTGTGTTGTGTTGAGTTGTGTTGTGGTCCACTGGTTGAGTAAGATAATAATGATAAAACACACAGATCAGGACAGTCCTCCCCATCCATCACTTAAGTGAGTTGGTGGTGGATGGGGAGGACAGGTCGGGTCAGGACAGGACAGGACTGGACAGGACATTAAGTGAGGTGGTGGTGGATGGGGAGGACAGGTCAGGACACACTGATGTGTGTTTGTGTGAGCCTGTGTGTCTCTTCTTTCTAATTCTCTTTTAACCTGACAGCCACAAAAGAGAGGTATGTGTGAGAGAGAGAGAGAGAGAGAGAGAGAGAGAGAGAGAGAGAGAGAGAGAGAGAGAGGGGGAGAGAGACAGAGACAGAGACAGAGACAGAGAGAGAGAGAGAGAGAGAGAGAGAGAGAGAGAAGGTGCCACGGGGTGCAGGCAGCTAATTAGCGGTTAGCTACATTCTCTAAGTGTCTGAGGCTCCGTGTCAGGGCGTCAGGGAGGATGGTATTTTAGTCATTACCTGCTTGGTATCTGGGGCTATTCACACTGATCTTCCACTGGGGCCTTTGCGACATGGCCTTTATAGTTATGTCCCAAATATCACACTATTTTCTATATAAAGTAGTGTACTATAATGGTAATAGTGTGCTATTTGGGACATAGCCTATCTCTCTCTCATTTACACTCTGGAAAAATCTCTTGAAATGTACAAAATGTTTATACATACAATGCAAGGAATCCCAAAGTTCTGGCTGGTTGTTAAGCAGTAACACACAGAGATGGAAATCATGGAATGTTGGAATTCTCTGGAGTTCTAGGATTCTAGGAGGGTGAGAGGCCATGTGTCGGTTAGTGGTTCATAATTCTATTCAGGAAGTACATACCTGTATCGTCCAATGAGGGTCTCCCACCACAGCAGACCACAGCTTTGGCTTTGGGCCTCTTTTGGATCAAGACTGTACTTTCCTTTTCTTCTCTCCCTCTCTCTCCCCCTTTCTCACCCCCCCTCTCTCTCTAACCCTTTCTCTCCCCCCTTTCTCTCTATCTAACCGTTCCTCTCTCCCCCTTTCTCTCTCTCTCTCTCTCTCTCTCTCCCTTCCTCTCTCCCCCCTTTCTCTATCTCTCCCTTCCTCTCTACCCCCTTTCTCTCTCTCTCTCTCTCTCTCCCTTCCTCTCTCCCCCCTTTCTCTCTCTCTCCCTTCCTCTCTCTCCCCTTTCTCTCTCTCTCTCTCTCTCCCTCCCTCTCTTTCTCTCTCTCTCTCTCTCTCTCTCTCTCTCTCTCTCTCTCTCTCTCTTTCTCTTTCTGTCTCTGGCATGAGGGGTGCTCTCCATGGCATTTTAATTGACAAGGGAACATGTTGAGGTCTCAGAGTGTGTGTGTGTGTGTGTGTGTGTGTGTGTGTGTGTGTGTGTGTGTGTCAGACCGGCTCCAGTGGAAAATCCAATATCTAATTTCTAGTAGGAATGAAAATTGAAAAATGTGTTTCCCATTGGTCACCGACTCTCTCGATCTCTCGATCTCACTCTCTACGTCTCTCTCCACCTCACTGTACCTCTTTCCCTCTCTCTCTCTCTCTCTCTCTCTCTCTCTCTCTCTCTCTCTCTCTCTCATGCCTTCTCACTCTACCTCTCTCTCACTCCCTCTCTCTCTCTCTCTCTCTCTCTCTCTCGCGCCTTCTCACTCTACCTCTCTCCCTATCTCTCTCCCTCTGTCTCTCTCTCTGTCTCTCTCCATCTCTGTAACGTCTGCTTCCAGCTCACACTCTCAAACACATAGATCCCCTGAACGCAGCTCGCTCTCCCGATCCCAATCACCTTGAATTCTGACCACCTGTTCACACACCTGTATGTCATTATCACACACTATTTGGTTCAGTTCTTTGCACCCCGTCACTGTGAGGTATTGATTGTTTTGTGACACACTTCTAGTCGGAGCGCTGGTTTCCCCGTGATTTACTCCTCCTGTGTATGATAGTTGTTTCCTGTCTCGCTAACAACGCCTTTTACCTATTTCCTGCCTGTACTTTATCGGATTTCCTGTTATCAACCTATTTCCCGTTATCTACCTATTGCCTGATCTCCCAGACGACTTTACAGCCTTTTCCCTGCCTTGTTGGACCTCCTGTGTATGACCTTCTGCCTGCCCCTGGACCCAGCTACCTGCCTCCTCCTGTGTATGACCTTCTGCCTGCCCCTGGACCCAGCTACCTGCCTCCTCCTGTGTATGACCTTCTGCCTGCCCCTGGACCCAGCTACCTGCCTCCTCCTGTGTATAACCTTCTGCCTGCTCCTGGACCCAGCTACCTGCCTCCTCCTGTGTATGACCTTCTGCCTGCCCCTGGACCCAGCTACCTGCCTCCTCCTGTGTATGACCTTTTGCCTGCCCCTGGACCCAGCTACCTGCCTCCTCCTGTGTATGACCTTCTGCCTGCCCCTGGACCCAGCTACCTGCCTCCTCCTGTGTATGACCTTTTGCCTGCCCCTGGACCCAGCTACCTGCCTCCTCCTGTGTATGACCTTCTGCCTGCCCCTGGACCCAGCTACCTGCCTCCTCCTGTGTATGACCTTCTGTCTGCTCCTGGACCCAGCTACCTGCCTCCTCCTGTGTATGACCTTCTGCCTGCCCTTGGACCCAGTTACCTGCCTCCTCCTGTGTATGACCTTTTGCCTGCCCCTGGACCCAGCTACCTGCCTCCTCCTGTGTATGACCTTCTGCCTGCCCCTGGACCCAGCTACCTGCCTCCTCCTGTGTATGACCTTTTGCCTGCCCCTGGACCCAGCTACCTGCCTCCTCCTGTGTATGACCTTCTGCCTGCCCCTGGACACAGCTACCTGCCTCCTCCTGTGTATGACCTTCTGCCTGCTCCTGGACCCAGCTACCTGCCTCCTCCTGTGTATGACCTTCTGCCTGCTCCTGGACCCAGCTACCTACCTCCTCCTGTGTATGACCTTCTGTCTGCTCCTGGACCCAGCTACCTGCCTCCTCCTGTGTATGACCTTCTGCCTGCCCCTGGACCCAGTTACCTGCCTCCTCCTGTGTATGACCTTCTGCCTGCCCCTGGACCCAGCTACCTGCCTCCTCCTGTGTATGACCTTCTGCCTGCCCCTGGACCCAGCTACCTGCCCCTGGACCCAGCTACCTGCCTCCTCCTGTGTATGACCTTCTGCCTGCCCCTGGACCCTGCTACCTGCCTCCTCCTGTGTATGACCTTCTGCCTGCCCCTGGACCCAGCTACCTGCCTCCTCCTGTGTATGACCTTCTGCCTGCCCCTGGACCCAGCTACCTGCCTCCTCCTGTGTATGACCTTCTGCCTGCCCCTGGACCCAGCTACCTGCCTCCTCCTGTGTATAACCTTCTGCCTGCCCCTGGACCCAGCTACCTGCCTCCTCCTGTGTATGACCTTCTGCCTGCCCCTGGACCCAGCTACCTGCCTCCTCCTGTGTATGACCTTCTGCCTGCTCCTGGACCCAGCTACCTGCCTCCTCCTGTGTATGACCTTCTGCCTGCCCCTGGACCCAGCTACCTGCCTCCTCCTGTGTATGACCTTTTGCCTGCCCCTGGACCCAGCTACCTGCCTCCTCCTGTGTATGACCTTCTGCCTGCCCCTGGACCCAGCTACCTGCCTCCTCCTGTGTATGACCTTTTGCCTGCCCCTGGACCCAGCTACCTGCCTCCTCCTGTGTATGACCTTCTGCCTGCCCCTGGACCCAGCTACCTGCCTCCTCCTGTGTATGACCTTCTGCCTGCTCCTGGACGCAGCTACCTGCCTCCTCCTGTGTATGACCTTCTGCCTGCTCCTGGACCCAGCTACCTGCCTCCTCCTGTGTATGACCTTCTGTCTGCTCCTGGACCCAGCTACCTGCCTCCTCCTGTGTATGACCTTCTGCCTGCCCTTGGACCCAGTTACCTGCCTCCTCCTGTGTATGACCTTTTGCCTGCCCCTGGACCCAGCTACCTGCCTCCTCCTGTGTATGACCTTCTGCCTGCCCCTGGACCCAGCTACCTGCCTCCTCCTGTGTATGACCTTTTGCCTGCCCCTGGACCCAGCTACCTGCCTCCTCCTGTGTATGACCTTCTGCCTGCCCCTGGACCCAGCTACCTGCCTCCTCCTGTGTATGACCTTCTGCCTGCTCCTGGACCCAGCTACCTGCCTCCTCCTGTGTATGACCTTCTGCCTGCTCCTGGACCCAGCTACCTACCTCCTCCTGTGTATGACCTTCTGTCTGCTCCTGGACCCAGCTACCTGCCTCCTCCTGTGTATGACCTTCTGCCTGCCCTTGGACCCAGTTACCTGCCTCCTCCTGTGTATGACCTTCTGCCTGCCCCTGGACCCAGCTACCTGCCTCCTCCTGTGTATGACCTTCTGCCTGCCCCTGGACCCAGCTACCTGCCCCTGGACCCAGCTACCTGCCTCCTCCTGTGTATGACCTTCTGCCTGCCCCTGGACCCTGCTACCTGCCTCCTCCTGTGTATGACCTTCTGCCTGCCCCTGGACCCAGCTACCTGCCTCCTCCTGTGTATGACCTTCTGCCTGCCCCTGGACCCAGCTACCTGCCTCCTCTTGTGTATGACCTTCTGCCTGCCCCTGGACCCAGCTACCTGCCTCCTCCTGTGTATGACCTTCTGCCTGCCCCTGGACCCAGCTACCTGCCTCCTCCTGTGTATGACCTTCTGTCTGCCCCTGGACCCAGCTACCTGCCTCCTCCTGTGTATGACCTTCCGCCTGCCCCTGGACCCAGCTACCTGCCTCCTCCTGTGTATGACCTTCTGCCTGCCCCTGGACCCAGCTACCTGCCTCCTCCTGTGTATGACCTTCCGCCTGCCCCTGGACCCAGCTACCTGCCTCCTCTTGTGGTCCTTTACAAAGAAACACCTGCTGCGCCCTGCGCTTCAAACCAGCTCTCTGTCTCCCATCGTGTTCATTACAATCTCACTGTTTTTCTTGAATGTAAATGAAAAGACGACCCTGAAGCCAGACAGCTTGTGTGGTACAGCACATCTATTGAAGTGCTAACGCCTGAGAAGCCGGTGTTTGGAGGATATATTGACACGGTGTTGTTAGGGCCGAGACAAATTCCAATTTACCAACATATTCAAATAATGATTGACATGTTTTCATTAAAAAAAACGTTATTTGGATGAACTTCATCCTTCCACAAGATATAGTTCCGACACAAATCTAGGGTTGCTACCCAAGCCGTCTGGTCGTTGGTTCTATTGGTTCGGTAGCCAGAGACGCGACCCAGTCGTTCAGTCTTTGTGTTCTGTATCTATGGAAGCGACCCAGCCGTTCAGTCTTTGTGTTCTGTATCTATGGACGCGACCCAGTCGTTCAGTCTTTGTGTTCTGTATCTATGGACGCGACCCAGTCGTTCAGTCTTTGTGTTCTGTATCTATGGCGACCCAGTCGTTGGTTCTAAGTGTTCCATTGCCATACTGACTGGCAACGTTGTTATGCCTGGTTTGCTAGGGAACCAAATACGGCTAATTTACAGTCACGTCAAACAGTGCAGCCAGAATAACAGTAGCTGCATTTGCGTTTGTTGAAGCTGTTTTCTCGTGACATTTATGTGGATACATCCATAACAATGAGGTAATGAGGAGCGATTTTGCCAGGGCATAGAACATGTGCTGTCTGGTGTATAACTTGCCTGACTGGGCCGATGAGACAGTGGATTGAACAGTCAGATGGAACAGTGTATAAATTGCCTGACTGGGCCGATGAGACAGTGGATTGAACAGTCAGATGGAACAGTGTATAACTTGCCTGACTGGGCCGATGAGACAGTGGATTGAACAGTCAGAGGGAACAGTGTATAACTTGCCTGACTGGGCCGATGAGACAGTGGATTGAACAGTCAGATGGAACAGAGTAAATGGGCATTTTAACTTCATAGATTTAGCCCGTGGTAACTTGTGGAATAGACACCGGCTGGAATGCGCTTTTAACCAATCAGCATTCAGGATTAGAACCACCCGTTATATAATATCACAAAGAACACGTGTGTGTGTGTGTGTGTGTGTGTGTGTGTGTGTGTGTGTGTGTGTGTGTGTGTGTGTGTGTGTGTGTGTGTGTGTGTGTGTGTGTGTGTGTGTGTGTGTGTGTGTGTAGCATGTCTCTGAGAACTCTGTCCCTAACAGATAAACATCCTGTCCATGAATGTAATCACTGTCCATATACAAGCCTTTGAGGGTCAGTGTTTTACGGGAGACAGCAGGGGTTGGCTGATCCAGGGTCAGTGTTATACGGGAGACATCAGGGGTTGGCTGATCCAGGGTCAGTGTTATACTGGAGACAGCAGGGGTTGGCTGTTCCAGGGTCAGTGTTATACGGGAGACAGCAGGGGTTGGCTGATCCAGGGTCAGTGTTATATGGAAGACAGCAGGGGTTGGCTGATCCCGGGTCAGTGTTATACAGGAGACAGCAGGGGTTGGCTCATCCAGGGTCAGTGTTATACAGGGAGACAGCAGGGGTTGGCTGATCCAGGGTCAGTGTCAGACAGGAGACAGCAGGGGTTGGCTGATCCAGGGTCAGTGTCCCACTACACTACAGGATAGACAGTATAATACCCAGTACTTCATATCCCACTACAGGATATAATACCCAGTACTTCATATCCCACTACAGGATATAATACCCAGTACTTCATATCCCACTACAGGATATAATACCTAGTACTTCATATCCCACTACAGGATATAGTACCCAGTACTTCATATCCCACTACAGGATATAATACCCAGTACTTCATATCCCACTACAGGATATAATACCCAGTACTTCATATCCCACTACAGGATATAATACCTAGTACTTCATATCCCACTACTGGATATAATACCCAGTACTGCGTATCTCTCTACAGGATATAATACCCAGTACTTCATATCCCACTACAGGATATAGTACCCAGTACTTCTTATCCCACTACAGGATAGACAGTATAATATCCAGTACTTAATATCCCACTACAGGATATAATACCCAGTACTTCATATCCCACTACAGGATATAGTACCCAGTACTTCTTATCCCACTACAGGATAGATACTGTCTATTCTGCACCATCTGTTCCAGGTTATTGCTGCTTATTGTCGTATCATGGATGATTCAATATGCGGTATCTGCCAGGTTGTAGCAATATTAGCCTGGTTCCCAAATGGCACCCTATTCCCTATGTAGTACACTACGTTTGACGAGTGCCCGTAGGGAATAGGATGCAATTTGTGGCGTGGGCTTAATATCATAAATCCTCCCAGAACAGATGGGAGCAGGAGAGAGACAAGAGAAAGACAAGGTAATATGAACTATGTGTTGAGTTGGTCTTTCATGGATGGATGTGTCTGTCCACGTTAGTCTATATGTGTCTGTCCATGTTAGTCTATATGTGTCTGTCCATGTTAGTCTATATGTGTCTGTCCACGTTAGTCTACATGTGTCTGTCCACGTTAGTCTATATGTGTCTGTCCACGTTAGTCTATATGTGTCTGTCCACGTTAGTCTACATGTGTCTGTCCATGTTAGTCTATATGTGTCTGTCCATGTTAGTCTACATGTGTCTGTCCACGTTAGTCTACATGTGTCTGTCCATGTTAGTCTATATGTGTCTGTCCATGTTAGTCTATATGTGTCTGTCCACGTTAGTCTAAATGTGTCTGTCCATGTTAGTCTATATGTGTCTGTCCATGTTAGTCTACATGTGTCTGTCCATGTTAGTCTATATGTGTCTGTCCATGTTAGTCTATATGTGTCTGTCCATGTTAGTCTATATGTGTCTGTCCACGTTAGTCTAAATGTGTCTGTCCATGTTAGTCTATATGTGTCTGTCCACGTTAGTCTAAATGTGTCTGTCCATGTTAGTCTATATGTGTCTGTCCATGTTAGTCTACATGTGTCTGTCCATGTTAGTCTATATGTGTCTGTCCATGTTAGTCTATATGTGTCTGTCCACGTTAGTCTAAATGTGTCTGTCCATGTTAGTCTATATGTGTCTGTCCATGTTAGTCTATATGTGTCTGTCCATGTTAGTCTATATGTGTCTGTCCATGTTAGTCTATATGTGTCTGTCCATGTTAGTCTATATGTGTCTGTCCACGTTAGTCTATATGTGTCTGTCCACGTTAGTCTATATGTGTCTGTCCATGTTAGTCTATATGTGTCTGTCCATGTTAGTCTACATGTGTCTGTCCATGTTAGTCTACATGTGTCTGTCCATGTTAGTCTACATGTGTCTGTCCATGTTAGTCTACTTGTGTCTGTCCACGTTAGTCTATATGTGTCTGTCCATGTTAGTCTACATGTGTCTGTCCATGTTAGTCTATATGTGTCTGTCCATGTTAGTCTATATGTGTCTGTCCATGTTAGTCTATATGTGTCTGTCCATGTTAGTCTACATGTGTCTGTCCATGTTAGTCTACATGTGTCTGTCCATGTTAGTCTACATGTATCTGTCCATGTTAGTCTACATGTGTCTGTCCATGTTAGTCTATATGTGTCTGTCCACGTTAGTCTATATGTGTCTGTCCATGTTAGTCTATATGTGTCTGTCCATGTTAGTCTACATGTGTCTGTCCATGTTAGTCTACATGTGTCTGTCCATGTTAGTCTACATGTGTCTGTCCACGTTAGTCTATATGTGTCTGTCCACGTTAGTCTACATGTGTCTGTCCATGTTAGTCTATATGTGTCTGTCCATGTTAGTCTATATGTGTCTGTCCATGTTAGTCTATATGTGTCTGTCCATGTTAGTCTACATGTGTCTGTCCATGTTAGTCTATATGTGTCTGTCCATGTTAGTCTATATGTGTCTGTCCATGTTAGTCTACATGTATCTGTCCATGTTAGTCTATATGTGTCTGTCCATGTTAGTCTATATGTGTCTGTCCATGTTAGTCTATATGTGTCTGTCCATGTTAGTCTACATGTGTCTGTCCATGTTAGTCTATATGTGTCTGTCCATGTTAGTCTATATGTGTCTGTCCATGTTAGTCTACATGTATCTGTCCATGTTAGTCTACATGTGTCTGTCCATGTTAGTCTATATGTGTCTGTCCATGTTAGTCTACATGTGTCTGTCCATGTTAGTCTATATGTGTCTGTCCATGTTAGTCTATATGTGTCTGTCCACGTTAGTCTATATGTGTCTGTCCATGTTAGTCTATATGTGTCTGTCCATGTTAGTCTACATGTGTCTGTCCATGTTAGTCTACATGTGTCTGTCCATGTTAGTCTACATGTGTCTGTCCATGTTAGTCTACATGTGTCTGTCCATGTTAGTCTATATGTGTCTGTCCATGTTAGTCTACATGTGTCTGTCCATTTTAGTCTACATGTGTCTGTCCATGTTAGTCTACATGTGTCTGTCCATGTTAGTCTATATGTGTCTGTCCATGTTAGTCTACATGTGTCTGTCCATGTTAGTCTATATGTGTCTGTCCATGTTAGTCTACATGTGTCTGTCCATGTTAGTCTATATGTGTCTGTCCATGTTAGTCTATATGTGTCTGTCCATGTTAGTCTATATGTGTCTGTCCATGTTAGTCTACATGTGTCTGTCCATGTTAGTCTACATGTGTCTGTCCATGTTAGTCTACATGTGTCTGTCCATGTTAGTCTACATGTGTCTGTCCATGTTAGTCTATATGTGTCTGTCCATGTTAGTCTATATGTGTCTGTCCATGTTAGTCTATATGTGTCTGTCCATGTTAGTCTACATGTGTCTGTCCATGTTAGTCTACATGTGTCTGTCCATGTTGGTCTACATGTGTCTGTCCATGTTAGTCTATATGTGTCTGTCCACGTTAGTCTATATGTGTCTGTCCACGTTAGTCTATATGTGTCTGTCCATGTTAGTCTATATGTGTCTGTCCATGTTAGTCTATATGTGTCTGTCCATGTTAGTCTATATGTGTCTGTCCATGTTAGTCTATATGTGTCTGAATTTGTGTTTCAAAACCTCATAGTCTTACCAGCCTGTTGAACTTTGGTGCATCCTATATCCCTTATAAACTAGTGAAGATGCATCCTATATCCTGTATAAACTAGTGAAGGTGCATCCTATATCCTGTATAAACTAGTGAAGGTGCATCCTATATCCTGTATAAACTAGTGAAGGTGCATCCTATATCCTGTATAAACTAGTGAAGGTGCATCCTATATCCTGTATAAACTAGTGAAGGTGCATCCTATATCCTGTATAAACTAGTGAAGGTGCATCCTATATCCTGTATAAACTAGTGAAGGTGCATCCTATATCCTGTATAAACTAGTGAAGGTGCATCCTATATCCTGTATAAACTAGTGAAGGTGCCTCCTATATCCTGTATAAACTAGTGAAGGTGCATCCTATATCCTGTATAAACTAGTGAAGGTGCCTCCTATATCCTGTATAAACTAGTGAAGGTGCATCCTATATCCTGTATAAACTAGTGAAGGTGCATCCTATATCCTGTATAAACTAGTGAAGGTGCATCCTATATCCTGTATAAACTAGTGAAGGTGCCTCCTATATCCTGTATAAACTAGTGAAGGTGCCTCCTATATCCTGTATAAACTAGTGAAGGTGCCTCCTATATCCTGTATAAACTAGTGAAGGTGCATCCTATATCCTGTATAAACTAGTGAAGGTGCCTCCTATATCCTGTATAAACTAGTGAAGGTGCATCCTATATCCTGTATAAACTAGTGAAGGTGCACCCTGTATAAACTAGTGAAGGTGCCTCCTATATCCTGTATAAACTAGTGAAGGTGCACCCTGTATAAACTAGTGAAGGTGCCTCCTATATCCTGTATAAACTAGTGAAGGTGCACCCTGTATAAACTAGTGAAGGTGCCTCCTATATCCTGTATAAACTAGTGAAGGTGCACCCTGTATAAACTAGTGAAGGTGCCTCCTATATCCTGTATAAACTAGTGAAGGTGCATCCTATATCCTGTATAAACTAGTGAAGGTGCCTCCTATATCCTGTATAAACTAGTGAAGGTGCATCCTATATCCTGTATAAACTAGTGAAGGTGCATCCTATATCCTGAATAAACTAGTGAAGGTGCACCCTGTATAAACTAGTGAAGGTGCACCCTGTATAAACTAGTGAAGGTGCATCCTGTATAAACTAGTGAAGGTGCACCCTGTATAAACTAGTGAAGGTGCACCCTGTATAAACTAGTGAAGCTGCATCCTATATAAACTAGTGAAGGTGCACCCTGTATAAATTAGTGAAGGTGCACCCTGTATAAACTAGTGAAGGTGCACCCTGTATAAACTAGTGAAGGTGCACCCTGTATAAACTAGTGAAGGTGCACCCTGTATAAACTAGTGAAGGTGCACCCTGTATAAACTAGTGAAGGTGCATCCTATATAAACTAGTGAAGGTGCACCCTGTATAAACTAGTGAAGGTGCACCCTGTATAAACTAGTGAAGGTGCACCCTGTATAAACTAGTGAAGGTGCACCCTGTATAAACTAGTGAAGGTGCACCCTGTATAAACTAGTGAAGGTGCACCCTGTATAAACTAGTGAAGGTGCACCCTGTATAAACTAGTGAAGGTGCATCCTATATCCTGTATAAACTAGTGAAGGTGCATCCTATATCCTGTATAAACAAGTGAAGGTGCATCCTATATCCTGTATAAACTTGTGAAGGTGCATCCTATATCCTGTATAATCTAGTGAAGGTGCATCCTATATCCAGTATAAACTAGTGAAGGTGCATCCTATATCCCTTATAAACTAGTGAAGGTGCATCCTATATCCCTTATAAACTAGTGAAGCTGCATCATATATCCCGTATAAACTAGTGAAGCTGCATCCTGTATAAACTAGTGAAGGTGCATCCTATATCCCTTATAAACTAGTGAAGATGCATCCTATATCCTGTATGAACTAGTGAAGGTGCATCCTATATCCTGTATAAACTAGTGACGGTGCCTCCTATATCCTGTATAAACTAGTGAAGGTGCATCCTATATCCCTTATAAACTAGTGAAGATGCATCCTATATCCTGTATGAACTAGTGAAGGTGCATCCTATATCCTGTATAAACTAGTGACGGTGCCTCCTATATCATGTATAAACTAGTGAAGGTGCATCCTATATCCTGTATAAACTAGTGACGGTGCCTCCTATATCATGTATAAACTAGTGAAGGTGCATCCTATATCCCTCATAAACTAGTGAAGGTGCATCCTATATCCCTTATACTCTAGTGAAGGTGCATCCTATATCCCTTATAAACTAGTGAAGGTGCATCCTATATCCCTTATAAACTAGTGAAGGTGCATCCTATATCCCTTATACTCTAGTGAAGGTGCATCCTATATCCCTTATAAACTAGTGAAGGTGCATCCTATATCCCTTATAAACTAGTGAAGGTGCATCCTATATCCCTTATAAACTAGTGAAGGTGCATCCTATATCCTGTATAAACAGCAGCCATTTTTTTTGATCCCCCTCAACCAACTAAACATCTAAAAACACCCTGACTGTTTGTCTTGGAGAAAGAGAGAGAGAGAGAGAGAGAAAAAGAGAGAGAAACAGAGATTCCTAAAGGGGAGAGAGAGACAGAGAGAGAGACAGAGAGAGAGAGAAAAAGAGAAAAAGAGAGATTACCGAGAGAGAGAGAGAGAGAGGGAGAGAGAGAGAGAGAAACAGAGATTCCCAAAAGGGAGAGAGAGAAAGAGAGAGAGAAACAGAGAGATTCCCAAAAGGGAGAGAGAGAGAGAGAGAGAGAGAGAGAGAGAGAGAGAGAGAGAGAGAAACAGAGAGATTCCCAAAAGGGAGAGAGAGAGAGCGAGATAGAGAGAGAAACAGAGAGATTCCCAAAAGGGAGGGAGAGAGAGAGAGAGAGAGAGACAGAGAGAGAGAGAAACAGAGAGATTCCCAAAAGGGGGAGAGAGAGAGAGAGAGAGAGAGAGAGAGAGAGAGAGAGAGAGAGAGAGAGAGAGAGGTGATCTGGTGCTTTTGTCCCCAACAAAGAAGGGTCTACAGCAGCACCTAGATATTCTGCACAGAACATACCAATTAGGATCTGGCTAAAAATACTTGAATCAGTTATAGAACCCATTGCCCTTTATGGTTGTGAGGTCTGGGATCCGCTCACCAATCAAGAATTCACAAAATGGGCCAAATGCCAAATTGAGACTCTGCATGCAGAATTTTGCAAAAACATCCTCCATGTACAATGTAGAACGACCAACTAATAACAATAGAATATCTGCTAATTATCAAAATCCAGAAAAGAGACGTTCAATTCTACAACCACCTAAAAGGAAGCGATTCCCAAACCTTCCATAACAAAGCCATCACCTACAGAGAGATGAACCTGGAGAAGAGTCCCCTAATCAAGCTGGTCCTTTACATTGCTAAAGCAAGTAAAATAACTCAAGTTTCAAAGGAATAGACACATTTCAAATGTCATATTTTGGCTATGTACTGTGTTATAATGATGTGCAAATAGTTAAAGTACAAAAGGGAAAATAAATAAACATAAATATGGGTTGTATTTACAATGGTGTTTGTTCTTCACTGGTTGACCTTTTCTTGTGGCAACAGGTCACAAATCTTGCTGCTGTGATGTCACACTGTGGTATTTCACCCAGTAGATATGGGAGTTTATTAAAATTGGATTTGTTTTCAAATTCATTGTGGATCTGTGTAATCTGAGGGAAATATGTCTCTCTAATATGGTCATACATTGGGCAGGAGGTTAGGAAGTGCAGCTCAGTTTCCACCTCATTTTGTGAGCAGTGAGCACATAGCCTGTCTTCTCTTGAGAGCCATGTCTGCCTACGGCGGCCTTTCTCAATAGCAAGGCTATGCTCACTGAGTCTGTACATAGTCAAAGCTTTTCTTAAGTTTGGTCAGGTATTCTGCCACTGTGTACTCTCTGTTTAGGGCCAAATAGCATTCTAGTTTGCTCTGTTTTTTTGTTAATTCTTTCCAAAGTATCAAGTAATTTGCTTTTTGATTTCTCATGATTTGGTTGGGTCTGAAAAGCTCCATCCGCACCTGTGTGTGTGTGTGTGTGTGTGTGTGTGTGTGTGTGTGTGTGTGTGTGTGTGTGTGTGTGTGTGTGTGTGTGTGTGTGTGTGTGTGCGTGCGTGCGAGAGCCGGGATGATATTTTCACCAGAAGGGAGGTATTGTAGAGTGTGGAGTTTACATTGAGCTATGCTTACTGAGACGTGGGTTAGCAGCAGTCACAAGACATCTATATGTGTCTGTCTCACTGCAACCAGCATGGCTGAGGCTTTCAAGGGAGGCTTTTAGTGTGTGTGTGAACACTTTAGTGTTGGGTGTGTGTAAAGTAAACTTCTGCATGTCTGTTTTGGTGGTTGTATCACTTATGTCTATATGCTCACTGGACGGTGTGTGTGTGTGTGTGTGTGTGTGTGTGTGTGTGTGTGTGTTCTCTGTTCACTCAGCTTTATAATGTTCAGTCTACTGGAAAGACAAGGCCATCCTCTCTCTACCTCACCACCTCAGCAGTGCAGTGTCCAGTCCAAACACTGTGTCCCTGGTCTTTCTCTGGTCTAGCCCCAGGCTCTGCTGACCCTGTGTGCCTGACTGCCATGTGGTTCTGTCATTTTCAGGGGTTGAGAGAAGAGGAGAGAGGGCAGGGAGAGGAGAGAGGACGGGAGAGGAGTGAGAGAAGATAGAGGGCAGAGAGGAGAGAGAGATAGGAGAGAGGACAGGGAGATGACATTTGTAATGTCTTTATTCTTGTGGAACTTCTGTGAGTGTAATGTTTACTGTTCATATTCATTGTTTATTTCACTTTTGTTTATTATCTACTTCACTTGCTTTGGCGATGTAAACATATGTTTCCCATGCCAATAAAACCCTTAAATTGAAATGTAATTTAATTGAGAGAGAAAAAGAAGAGACGAGAGAGGAAAGAGGAGAGAGGACAATAGAGGGAGAAAGTGGAAGGGGGAAAATCCTAGTAGCCCAAGAGGTAGGGAGGGTTAGAGAGATGGTGAGGGAAAGAGAAGAGGAGGAGATGAAGGGACTTGAAAAGCAGAGAGAGAGAGAGAGAGAGAGCAAGAGAGAGAGAGAGAGAGAGAGAGAGAGAGAGAGAGAGGGAAACATCAGGGGGGGATGGAGTGGAGGATGATGGAGTGGAGGATGGATGGAGTAGAATGTAGGAGAGGAGAGAGAGATGGCCTGCTAGTGGTGAGGGTGGGGCAGGGTGGGGGGCTCCGTCCCAAATGGTATCCTCTTCCCTTTATAGTTCATTACTATCTACCAGGGCCAATGGGGTATAGGGCTCTGGTCAACAGCTAGTGTACTATATAGGGAATAGGGTACCGTTTGTGAATTAGCTGGAGAGTCTTTAATTGGTTGGCAGTCACGGCCCATTAGCTGTGACACAGGCTGCTCCCGTCTCCACGACAACGCTGACGGATGTCACCTAGCAGAGGGACCAACCACTGAGAGACATGACAGCCAGGGGGAGGGGGAAGAGAGAGAGAGAGAAAGAGACAGATAGACAGTAAGAGAGAGATAGACAGAGAGAGACACACACACACACACACACACACACACAAACACAAACACAGCTATCATACACAGTCCACATGATCATTTTCCACCATACACACTACTGATGTATTGACACAGTGCATTGGGAAAGTATTCAGACCCCTTGCCTGTTCTCACATTTTGTTACGTTACAGCCTTATTCTGAAATGGATTCAATTCTCAATCTACACACGATACCCCATAATTACAAAGCAAAAACACATTTTTATAAATGTATAAAAAATTCTAACAGAAATGTAAAAAGTATTCAGACCCTTTTTACTCGGTGCTTTGTTGAAGCACCTTTGGCAGCGATTACAGCCTCGAGTCTTCTTGGGTATGAAGATACAAGCTTGGCACACCTGTATTTGAGGAGGTTCTCCCATTCTTCTCTACAGATCCTCTCAGGCTCTGTCAGATTGGATGGGGAGCATCTCTGCACAGCTATTTTCAGGTCTCTCCAGAGATGTTAGATCAGGTTCAAGTCTGGGCTCTGGCTGGGACACTCAAGGACATTCAGAGACTTGTCCAGAAGCCACTCCTGCATTGTCTTGGCTGTGTACTTAGGGTCGTTGTCCTGTTGGAAGGTGAACCTTCACCCCAGTCTGAGGTCCTGAGCGCTCTGGAGTAGGTTTTCATCAAGGATCTCTCTGTACTTTGCTCCGTTCATCTTTCTCTCGATCCAGACTAGTCTCCCAGTCACTGCCACTGAAAAACATCCCCACAGCATGATGCTGCCACCACTCTGCTTCACCGTAGGGATGGTGCCAGGTTTCCTCCAGACGTGACGCTTGGCATTCAGGCCAAAGAGTTCAATCTTGGTTTCATCAGACCAGAGAATCTTGTTTCTCATGGTCTGAGCGTCTTTAGGTGCCTTTTGGCAAACTCCAAGCGACCTGTCATGTGCCTTCTTCTGAGCAGTGGATTCCGTCTGGCCACTCTACCATGAATGCCTGATTGGTGGAGTGCTGCAGAGATGGTTGTCCTTCTGGAAGGTTCTCCCATCTCCACAGAGGAACTCTGGAGCTCTGTCAGAGTGACCGTCGGGTTGTTGGTCACCTCCCTGACCAAGGCCTTTCTCCCCCGATAGCTCAGTTCAGTTTGGCCTGGCGACAACCTCTAGGAAGAGTCTTGGTGGTTCCAAACTTCTTCCATTTAAGAATGATGGAGGCCACTGTGTTCTTGGGGACATTCAATGCTGCAGAAATGTTTTTGTACCCTTCCCCAGATCTGTGCCTCGACACAATCCTGTCCCGGAGCTCTACAGACACTTCCTTTGACCTCATGATATGCACTGTCAACTGTGGGAGCTTATATAGACAGGTGTGTGCTTTTCCAAATCATGTCCAATCAATTGAATTTACCACAGGTGGACTCCAATCAAGTTGTAGAAACATCTCAAGGATGATCACTGGAAACAGGGTGTAACTGAGCTGAATTTCGAGTCTAATAGCAAAGAGTCTGAATACTTATGTAAATAAGGTATTTCTGTTTTATTATTTTTAATACATTAGAAAAGATATCTAAAAACCTGTTTTCGCTTTGTCATTACAGGGTATTGTGGGTATATTGATGAGGAAAAACAAAATAATTTAATCAATTTTAGAATGAAGGCTGTAACGTAACACAATGTGTAAATAGGGAAGGGGTCTGAATACTTTCTGAATGCTCTGTAACATCTAGATTTGTCATCCAGGAGCTCAGTGAAACTCTACAATCTCCCTGAAGGAAACAGAAACTCATATCCACTGTAACATCTAGATGTGTCATCCAGGAGCTCAGTGAAGCTCCTACCTGAAGGAAACAGACACTCATATCCACTGTAACATCTAGATGTGTCATCCAGGAGCTCAGTGAAGCTCCTCCCTGAAGGAAACAGAAACTCATATCCACTGTAACATCCAGGAGCTCAGTGAAGCTCCTCCCTGAAGGAAACAGAAACTCACATCCACTGTAACATCTAGATGTGTCATCCAGGAGCTCAGTGAAGCTCCTCCCTGAAAGGAAACAGAAACTCATATCCACTGTAACATCCAGGAGCTCAGTGAAGCTCCTCCCTGAAGGAAACAGAAACTCATATCCACTGTAACATCTAGATTTGTCATCCAGGAGCTCAGTGAAGCTCCTCCCTGAAGGAAACAGAAACTCACATCCACTGTAACATCTAGATGTGTCATCCAGGAGCTCAGTGAAGCTCCTCCCTGAAGGAAACAGAAACTCACATCCACTGTAACATCTAGATGTGTCATCCAGGAGCTCAGTGAAGCTCCTCCCTGAAGGAAACAGAAACTCACATCCACTGTAACATCTAGATGTGTCATCCAGGAGCTCAGTGAAGCTCCTCCCTGAAGGAAACAGAAACTCACATCCACTGCTGCTGCTCCTGACTATTCACAAGTTGTTTTGTCACAACGTTGTTTTGAACCTCCGTTGTAGGACTGATGGCCAACTGAGCGCTCTACTCAATGCCGTCCCAATGGGTGCTCATTAAGATGTTTTTCCTATTGTGTGTTACTGTGTCTTGGAAACACAGTGACATTTCAAAAGGAGGCAAATAATTAGGTGGACAAGCTTTTGTCGTCATTGCGACGTCTCCAGATTGACTTTAGATGCAGTGTAACTTTAGCTAGCTAGCTGAGATTGAAGGGAGATCACCAAAAATGGAGCTGGCTAACGTTAGCATCGCTTGCTATTTCTGACGAACTTCGCTAGCTCATGGCAACTTCGCCGTCTCTCTACAGTAAACTTCACGACGTCATAATGATGGAAAAGTTGTTTTCCTACTAAATATTTGTCTACTGTTGCTATGTCATCGTATTTCCAGGCCACTATAGCGTACATTTGATCAAACAGTCAATAGCCACCGTTCAGAAAGACTCGGCATTAAGCATCAGACAGACACCAATATGCTGGGGCGTCTGTAGAACGGTGATAACCTTGGCAACCGAGTGATGGAGGTGCACCTGTGAATAATAGAGTTAGATATATAGGGATGATGGAGATACAG
>NC_092179.1:32321622-32326622 GCF_045791955.1 Oncorhynchus clarkii lewisi | reverse complement strand
GTTGACACGACCTCTATCTCTCCCCACTGTCATCCTCTGTCTCCATCTGTTCAATAAAACCAGAAAATATATATTTTTAAAAAGAAGTGGTCTGTCTCCACCGACTGCATATAAAGGAGGGGAGAAGGAGGTAGAGTGAACGAGGGAAGAAGGAGGTAGAGTGAATGAGGGAAGGAGGTAGAGTGAACGAGGGAAGGAGGTAGAGTGAACAAGGGGAGAAGGAGGTAGAGTAAATGAGGGGAGGAGGTAGAGTGAACGAGGGAAGGAGGTAGAGTGAACAAGGGAAGGAGGTAGAGTGAACGAGGGAAGAAGGAGGTAGAGTGAACAAGGGAAGGAGGTAGAGTGAACAAGGGGAGAAGGAGGTAGAGTGAACGAGGGAAGAAGGAGGTAGAGTGAACGAGGGAAGAAGGAGGTAGAGTGATGTTTGTGGAACCTCCCACTCTCTCTCCTCCACTGTGTGTTTCTGCAGTTCTACAGTCTCTATGTCCTCCCTCTCATTTAGCCAGTGGCTTCCCTCTCTCTCTCTCTCTCTATCTCTCTCTCAATCTCCCTCCGTCTTTCTCTCTCTATCGAACCCTCCCTCCCTTGACTGCCCCCTCCTCCATCTCTATCTCTTCACCCCCTGTCCTTCTGTCCTCATCCATCATATCATCCAGCACCACTCACCCACATTGTAATTGATGGGATATTCCACTATAACACAACTCCTCTGATATCTCTGAATATGCAGTTTGGAATGTGTCACTAATTGTTTCCGCGAGCTGTTGTGTTCCCCTCACACCCTCCGTCTCATTCCCTTCCATCCTCCCCTCAAACCTGCATGACCAGCACCAGATGAACAGTCCCTGGGCTGAGGAGCCAGCACCAGATGAACAGTCCCTGGGCTGAGGAGCCAACACCAGATGAACAGTCACTGGGCTGAGGAGCCAGCACCAGATGAACAGTCACTGGGCTGAGGAGCCAGCACCAGATGAACAGTCCCTGGGCTGAGGACCCAGCACCAGATGAACAGTCCCTGGGCTGAGGAGCCAGCACCAGAAGAACAGTCCCTGAACTGAGGAGCCAGCACCAGAAGAACAGTCCCTGGGCTGAGGAGTCAGCACCAGAAGAACAGTCCCTGGGCTGAGGAGTCAGCACCAGAAGAACAGTTCCTGGGCTGAGGAGTCAGCACCAGAATAACAGTCCCTGGGCTGAGGAGCCAGCACCAGAAGAACAGACACTGGGCTGAGGAGCCAGCACCAGAAGACACATACACTAGGCTGAGGAGCCAGCACCAGAAGAACAGTCCCTGGGCTGAGGAGCCAGCACCAGAAGAACAGTCCCTGGGCTGAGGAGCCAGCACCAGAATAACAGTTCCTGGGCTGAGGAGTCAGCACCAGAATAACAGTCCCTGGGCTGAGGAGCCAGCACCAGAAGAACAGACACTGGGCTGAGGAGCCAGCACCAGAAGACACATACACTAGGCTGAGGAGCCAGCACCAGAAGAACAGTCCCTGGGCTGAGGAGCCAGCACCAGAAGAACAGTCCCTGGGCTGAGGAGCCAGCACCAGAAGAACAGTTCCTGGGCTGAGGAGTCAGCACCAGAATAACAGTCCCTGGGCTGAGGAGCCAGCACCAGAAGAACAGTCCCTGGGCTGAGGAGCCAGCACCAGAAGAACAGTACCTGGGCTGAGGAGCCAGCACCAGAAGAACAGTCCCTGGGCTGAGGAGCCAGCACCAGAATAACAGTCACTGACTCTTTAAGCCTCATTGGCGATGCTATGCATGCTACTCATGTCAGGATTTAGGGGAGCGAGACTCGACCGTTCAGCCTTGAGAAAGAAGGGGTTATGTGAGGTGGTTTGACTCCCAAATAGAAACCTATTGACTGACTCTCTCTCTCTCTCTCTCTCTCTCTCTCTCTCTCTCTCTCTCTCTCTATCTCTATCTCTCTCTCTCTCTCTCTCTCTCTCTCTCTCTCTCTCTCTCTCTCTCTCTCTCTCTCTCTCTCTCTCTCTCTCTCTCTCTCTCTCTCTCTCTCTCTCTCTCTCTCTCTCTCTCTCTCTCTCTCTCTCTCTCTCTCTCTCTCTCTCTCTCTCTCTCTCTCTCTCTCTCTCTCTCTCTCTCTCTCTCTCTCTGTCTCTGTCTCTCTCTCTCTCTCTCTCTCTCTCTCTCTCTCTCTCTCTCTCTCTCTCTCTCTCTGTCTCTCTCCCTCTCTCTCTCTCTCTCTCTCTCTCTCTCTCTCTCTCTCTCTCTCTCTCTCTCTCTCTCTCTGTCCCTCTCTCAATTCAATTCAATTGACTTTATTGACATGGCAAGTTCATTATTACTTACATTGTCAAAGTATACATATCGAAAAATAAAATGTATATTTATATATAAAATATATATATATACATACATAAATAAATGGTGGGACCAACAGCAATAATAATAGTAGTAGAGGACATGTGATTACCATTAACAACAATATTAATGAGAACAACAATACATTAAAGCAGTGCTAGTGGACCAGTGTCAACATGACTGAGAAGACACATGACCTGGTAGTGGACCAGTGTCAACTTGACTGAGAAGACACATGACCTGGTATGAAAGACAAAACAAAACCAGATGGGAAATATTATGGACATTACTTTGCACTTGTCACTGGCTGTCCCTCAGGTTGTGTCCCTCAGGTTGTGTCCCTCAGGTTGTGTCCCTCAGGTTGTGTCCCTCAGGTTGTGTCCCTCAGGTTGTGGCAGGAGGACACATATTTGGCTGCCAAAACTGCACATTTTGGCTTTTCACCCAATAAATATTTGATTTTTTCTTAATCTTTTATAGTTTCAAATTCTTTGTATTGAATTATAATTTGGGAAAGAAATATTCTCTTTGGTCTGAGTATTTGTCACAGTGTAATAGGAAATGCAGCTCTGTCTCTACCTCTCCCCTGGAGCTGAGTGAGCACAGCCTGTCCTCTCTGGGCAGCCAGGTTTGTCTGTTACAACCGGTCTCTATAGCCAGACTGTGCTCACTGAGTCTGTACCTAGTCAATGTTTTCCTCAGTTTTTTATCTCTCTCTGTGTCTCTGTCTCTGTCTCTCTCTCTCTCTGTCTCTCTGTCTCTCTCTCTCTCCCTGTCTCTCTCTCTGTCTCTCTCCCTGTCTCTCTCCCTGTCTCTCTCCCTGTCTCTCTCCCTGTCTCTCTCCCTGACTCTCTCCCTGTCTCTCTCTCTCTGTCTCTCTCCCTGTCTCTCTCTCTGTCTCTCTCCCTGTCTCTCTCTCTGTCTCTCTCCCTGTCTCTCTCCCTGTATCTCTCCCTGTCTCTCTCTCTGTCTCTCTCTCTGTCTCTCTCCCTGTCTCTCTCTCTGTCTCTCTCTCTGTCTCTCTCCATGTCTCTCTCTCTGTCTCTCTCTCTGTGTCTCTCTCTCTCCTGTGAGCTAGTGCCCCAGGCAACATTGTGGAACGCACAAGGAGAATATAGTCCACATCCCATCCAGGTAGTGTTCAGATTGTCGTTCCAGACTAGTGGGAGTGAGAATGCGGCCCAAATTGCACCCTATTCCCTACATAGTGCACTACGTTTGACCAGACCCAAATGGGCCCTGTAACGCAATCACTGTCAGCTCATCTGGGCCCTGTAACACAATCATTGTCAGCTCATCTGGGCCCTGTAACACAGTCACTGTCAGCTCATCTGGGCCCTGTAACACAGTCACTGTCAGCTCATCTGGGCCCTGTAACACAGTCACTGTCAGCTCATTTGGGCCCTGTAACACAATCACTGTCAGCTTATCTGGGCCCTGTAATGCAATCACTGTCAGCTCATCTGGGCCCTGTAACACAGTCACTGTCAGCTCATCTGTGTCCTGTAACACAGTCACTGTCAGCTCATCTGGGCCCTGTAACGCATTCACTGTCAGCTCATCTGGGCCCTGTAACACAATCACTGTCAGCTCATCTGGGCCCTGTAACGCATTCACTGTCAGCTCATCTGGGCCCTGTAACACAGTCACTGTCAGCTCATCTGGGCCCTGTAACGCATTCACTGTCAGCTCATCTGGGCCCTGTAACACAATCACTGTCAGCTCATCTGGGCCCTGTAACACAATCATTGTCAGCTCATCTGGGCCCTGTAACACAATCACTGTCAGCTCATCTGGGCCCTGTAACGCATTCACTGTCAGCTCATCTGGGCCCTGTAACACAGTCACTGTCAGCTCATCTGGGCCCTGTAACACAATCACTGCCAGCTCATCTGGGCCCTGTAACACAATCACTGTCAGCTCATCTGGGCCCTGTAACACAATCACTGCCAGCTCATCTGGGCCCTGTAACACAATCACTGTCAGCTCATCTGGGCCCTGTAACGCATTCACTGTCAGCTCATTTGGGCTCTGTAACACAGTCACTGTCAGCTCATCTGGGCCCTGTAACACAATCACTGCCAGCTCATCTGGGCCCTGTAACACAATCACTGTCAGCTCATCTGGGCCCTGTAACACAATCACTGTCAGCTCATCTGGGCCCTGTAACGCATTCACTGTCAGCTCATCTGGGCCCTGTAACACAATCACTGTCAGCTCATTTGGGCCCTGTAACACAATCACTGTCAGCTCATCTGGGCCCTGTAACGCATTCACTGTCAGCTCATTTGGGCCCAGGTAGAGATGAGTAAATACAACTTGTGGAGTGAAGCACTGAAATAATGTGTTGCGCTGTAGTCAATGTAATTAGATGTTTCTCTGGAGTTAATCAAATTAAATGTTTAGCTCAAGTGAATTTATACCTGAATCATCTTCAGGGAGAAAGGGAGGAGGGGATAGGTTGAGAGAGGGATGGATGGATGGGCAGGGAGAGAGGGGGGAGGGGATAGGTTGAGAGAGGGATGGATGGATGGGCAGGGAGAGAGGGAGCAGGGGATAGGTTGAGAGAGGGATGGATGGATGAGCAGGGAGAGAGGGGTAGAGATAGGGATGGATGGATGGATGAGCAGGGAGAGAGGGGTAGAGATAGGGATGGATGGAGGTGGAGAGAGAGA
>NC_092179.1:32309122-32316622 GCF_045791955.1 Oncorhynchus clarkii lewisi | reverse complement strand
TTCATCCTAATGGTGTTATTGGGTACTTAGTAGCAGACCGATGGGGTACACATGAATCTGTGAAGTGGTACACATGAATCTGTGATGGGGTACACATGAATCTGTGATGGGGTACACATAAATCTGTGATGGGGTACACATGAATCTGTGATGTGGTACACATAAATCTGTGATGTGGTACACATAAATCTGTGATGTGGTACACATGAATCTGTGATGGGGTACACATGAATCTGTGATGGGGTACACATGAATCTGTGATGGGGTACACATAAATCTGTGATGGGGTACACATGAATCTGTGATGTGGTACACATAAATCTGTGATGTGGTACACATAAATCTGTGATGGGGTACACATGAATCTGTGATGTGGTACACATGAATCTGTGATGTGGTACACATAAATCTGTGATGGGGTACACATGAATCTGTGAAGTGGTACACATGAATCTGTGAAGTGGTACACATGAATCTGTGATGGGGTACACATTAATCTGTGATGTGGTACACATGAATCTGTGATGTGGTACACATGAATCTGTGATGGGGTACACATGAATCTGTGATGGGGTACACATGAATCTGTGATGGGGTACACATGAATCTGTGAAGTGGTATACATGAATCTGTGATGTGGTACACATGAATCTGTGATGTGGTACACATGAATCTGTGATGGGGTACACATACATCTGTGATGTGGTACACATAAATCTGTGAAGTGGTACACATGAATCTGTGATGTGGTACACATGAATCTGTGAAGTGGTATACATGAATCTGTGATGGGGTACACATGAATCTGTGAAGTGGTACACATGAATCTGTGATGGGGTACACATAAATCTGTGATGTGGTACACATGAATCTGTGATGTGGTACACATAAATCTGTGAAGTGGTACACATGAATCTGTGATGTGGTACACATGAATCTGTGATGGGGTACACATGAATCTGTGAAGTGGTACACATGAATCTGTGATGTGGTACACATGAATCTGTGATGGGGTACACATGAATCTGTGAAGTGGTACACATAAATCTGTGATGGGGTACACATGAATCTGTGAAGTGGTACACATGAATCTGTGATGTGGTACACATGAATCTGTGATGGGGTACACATGAATCTGTGATGTGGTACACATGAATCTGTGATGGGGTACACATACATCTGTGATGTGGTACACATGAATCTGTGAAATGGTACACATGAATCTGTGATGGGGTACACATGAATCTGTGATGTGGTACACATAAATCTGTGATGGGGTACACATGAATCTGTGATGTGGTACACATGAATCTGTGATGGGGTACACATGAATCTGTGATGGGGTACACATGAATCTGTGATGTGGTACACATGAATCTGTGAAGTGGTACACATGAATCTGTGATGGGGTACACATGAATCTGTGATGGGGTACACATGAATCTGTGATGGGGTACACATGAATCTGTGAAGTGGTATACATGAATCTGTGATGTGGTACACATGAATCTGTGATGTGGTACACATGAATCTGTGATGGGGTACACATACATCTGTGATGTGGTACACATAAATCTGTGAAGTGGTACACATGAATCTGTGATGTGGTACACATGAATCTGTGAAGTGGTACACATGAATCTGTGATGTGGTACACATGAATCTGTGATGTGGTACACATGAATCTGTGATGGGGTACACATACATCTGTGATGTGGTACACATAAATCTGTGAAGTGGTACACATGAATCTGTGATGTGGTACACATGAATCTGTGAAGTGGTACACATGAATCTGTGAAGTGGTACACATGAATCTGTGAAGTGGTACACATGAATCTGTGAAGTGGTACACATAAATCTGTGATGTGGTACACATGAATCTGTGATGTGGTACACATAAATCTGTGAAGTGGTACACATAAATCTGTGATGTGGTACACATGAATCTGTGAAGTGGTACACATGAATCTGTGATGTGGTACACATGAATCTGTGAAGTGGTACACATGAATCTGTGAAGTGGTACACATGAATCTGTGATGTGGTACACATGAATCTGTGAAGTGGTACACATAAATCTGTGATGTGGTACACATGAATCTGTGATGTGGTACACATAAATCTGTGAAGTGGTACACATGAATCTGTGATGTGGTACACATGAATCTGTGATGTGGTACACATGAATCTGTGATGTGGTACACATGAATCTGTGATGTGGTACACATGAATCTGTGATGTGGTACACATGAATCTGTGATGTGGTACACATGAATCTGTGATGTGGTACACATGAATCTGTGATGTGGTACACATGAATCTGTGATGTGGTACACATGAATCTGTGATGTGGTACACATAAATCTGTGAAGTGGTACACATAAATCTGTGATGTGGTACACATGAATCTGTGATGTAATACACATGAATCTGTGATGTGGTACACATAAATCTGTGATGTGGTACACATGAATCTGTGATGTGGTACACATAAATCTGTGAAGTGGTACACATAAATCTGTGATGTGGTACACATGAATCTGTGATGTAATACACATGAATCTGTGATGTGGTACACATGAATCTGTGATGTGGTACACATGAATCTGTGATGTGGTACACATAAATCTGTGATGTGGTACACATGAATCTGTGATGTAATACACATGAATCTGTGAAGTGGTACACATGAATCTGTGATGTGGTACACATGAATCTGTGATGTAATACACGATGCTGTCAGTTGAGGAATGATAGTACTGAGATTATATCAGCTCACCAAAGATAAACAACTGGCCCAGTGTATGACACATAAATATACATTACAAGATAGATGCTACATGATAAAAACATTCAGACACGCACACACACTCACTCCCTCACTCTCACACACACTGAGTGTGTCTGTAAATATGCTGGGTTAAATAGTGATCAGTATGATCTGAGGGGGCCGAACAACCTCCTCTCCTTCTCCTCCCTCCCTCTCTCCCTTCCTCCCTGCCGCATGCTTCTGCTGGCAGTTAGTTTCCATGGCAACCTGGCCCATCTTGGTTTCTATGGAAACGTCTGGAGAGCACCCAACATTACTGTAGTAAGTTTGATTAAAAAAAAGTGTTGTTGATTGCTCTAACTTAGTTTGTTTGGACTCACTGGGGGAGGGGGGGGGGGCATTGTCAATCAAACTGAACTTGATTGGTGGTTGGCTGTTTTCACCAGGTGTGCCCTGGGATGTGTTGTGTTGATGTTGTTTCTGTATTCGTGTGGAGCATCTGTACAGCATAGCAATCTGTAAGCATGTCCTGAATACTGTGGAGCATCTGTACAGCATAGCAACTTCCTCCCAAGCTTTCTGGCCAAGTCCTGACCATCTGACCAGCTTGACCATGTCAGTATAGCTTCCTTCATTCATACCATGCCCAGGACCATAGAGAGGGTGTATCTTCCTTCCCTCCCTTCATTCCTCTTCACCTCTCCCTCTCTTTCTCCTTTAAGTTTGTTTGAGAGAGGAGAAGGCAAAGAGTCTCACAGGAAGAACCAGTAAAAATAGAGAGAGATATGCAGGAAGAGGAAGAGAGGAAGAGGAAGAGAGGAGGAGGGAAGGAGATGAGGAGGGAAGGAGATGAGGAGGGAAGGAGAGGGGAGGGAAGTAGAGAGGGAGGGAAGTAGAGGGGGAGGAAGAGAGGAGGAGGGAAGGAGAGGGGAGGAAGAGAGGAGGAGGGAAGGAGAGGAGGAGGAGGGAAGGAGAGGGGGAGGGAAGGAGAGGGGGAGGGAAGGAGAGGAGGGAGAGAGGAGGAGAGGAGGAGGGAAGGAGAGGTATGGAGAGAGGAGGGGGGAATGAGAGGAGGAGGGAAGGAGAGGAGGGAGAGAGGGGGAGGGAAGGAGAGGAGGAGGGAAGGGGAGGGAAGGAGAGGAGAGGAGGAGAAAGAGAGGAGGAGGGATGGAGAGGAGGAGGAAGAGAGGAGGAGGGAAGGTTAGGTTTCTCTCTCTCTCTTTATCCCTCTCTCTCTCTCTCTCTCACACGCACACAGAGACACACACACACACAGAGACACACACGCACACTGTATTTGGAAGGGAAGTGAAGGTGTGAGTGATGGAGGGATCCCGTTAAAGGACAAAGAGAGAAAAGGGGGAGTGTTTGATGGGAAAAGAGAGAACTCTGCCAATCAAATCTGTTACTTTCTTCTTCCTGTAAGATCTCCTTAATTCTCAGCTGGTCATGAGTGGAGGAAGAGTGGAGGAGGGAAGGAGAGGAGGAGGAAGAGAGAAGGAGGGAAGTAGAGGAGGAGTGAAGGAAAGGAGGAGGGAAGGAGAGGGGCTGGGAAGGGGAGAGAAGGAGAGGAGGAGGAAGAGAGGAGGAGAGATGAGAGGAGTAGGGAAGGAGAGGGGGAGGGAAGGAGAGGAGGAGGGAAGGAGAGGAGGAGGGAAGGAGAGGGGGAGGGAAGGAGAGGAGGAGGTAAGGAGAGGGGGAGGAAAGGAGAGGAGGAGGGAAGGAGAGGAGGAGGAAGGAGAGGAGGAGGGAAGGAGAGGGGGAGGGAAGGAGAGGAGGAGGGAAGGAGAGGAGGAGGAAGGAGAGGAGGAGGGAAGGAGAGAGGGAGGGAAGGAGAGGGGGAGGGAAGGAGAGGAGGAGGGAAGGAGAGGAGGAGGAAGGAGAGGAGGATGGAAGGAGAGGGGGTGGAAGAGAGGAGGAGGGGAGCTGTTTTGAAAATACATTATTACAATGTGGACAGAAATGTGGATTTATACAGTATGTACATAGAGAGAGAGAGAGAGAGAGAGAGAACGAGAACACCTCTCCTCTCCTCTCCTCTCTCCTCTCCTCCATTCATATATTCAACCTGTTGTCAGTAGAGGTTAAGACTGTCTGACATTGTGACATTGCATCAGGTACTGATGTTCCTGTCTGGCTGAACATACAGTATACATTATACTAAATATAAACCATATTATGTGGCAGTAGGGTGAGTCTGTCATCTGGTCCAGGGTCACAGATTACAGTGTTTCTGTTGTTATGGCAACTTTCTATGTGGCAGTAGGTTGAGATCATGTTGTGTCGGGTTTCTCCTGTCAAGGTCCAGGGGCAACAGATTACCGTGTTTCTGTCGTTGTCAGGGGCAACAGATTACGGTGTTTCTGCCGTTGTTAGGGGCAACAGATTACGCTGTTTCTGTCATTGTCAGGGGCAACAGATGACGATGTTTCTGTCATTGTCATGGGCAACAAATTACGGTGTTTCTGCCGTTGTTAGGGGCAACAGATTATGGTGTTTCTGTCATTGTCAGGGGCAACAGATTATGGTGTTTCTGTCATTGTCAGGGGCAACAGATTATGGTGTTTCTGTCATTGTCAGGGGCAACAGATTATGGTGTTTCTGTCATTGTCAGGGGCAACAGATTATGGTGTTTCTGTCATTGTCAGGGGCAACAGATTATGGTGTTTCTGCCATTGTCAGGGGCAACAGATGATGGTGTTTCTGTCATTGTCAGGGGCAACAGATTATGGTGTTTCTGTCATTGTCAGGGGCAACAGATTATGGTGTTTCTGTCATTGTCAGGGGCAACAGATTATGGTGTTTCTGTCATTGTCAGGGGCAACAGATTATGGTGTTTCTGTCATTGTCAGGGGCAACAGATTATGGTGTTTCTGTCATTGTCAGGGGCAACAGATTATTAGTCAGAGATCAGCACTCACCTCTCCTCTCCCTTTGAACAAACAGCTGATACAGCAGTCTCACACACACACACACACACAGATAGATAGACAGATACCCACACCCACGCACACACACACACACACACACACACACACACAGATAGATAGACAGATACCCACACACACATACACACACACACATATACAGACACATGTACACACACACGCACACACACAGACAGATAGACAGATAGACAGATACCCACACACACACACATATACACACACACACACACACATATACTGTTGTCCTGACTATCAGCTGAATGTACGAGAATAGACATGGAAGGTTGGTGCTGGGGGCTGATGTTGTCCTGACTATCAGCTGAATGTAAGATAATAGACATGGAAGGTTGGTGCTGGGGGCTGATGTTGTCCTGGCTATCAGCTGAATGTACGAGAATAGACATGGAAGGTTGGTGCTGGGGACTGATGTTGTCCTGACTATCAGCTGAATGTACGAGAATAGACATGGAAGGTTGGTGCTGGGGGCTGATGTTGTCCTGACTATCAGCTGAATGTACGAGAATAGACATGGAAGGTTGGTGCTGGGGACTGATGTTGTCCTGACTATCAGCTGAATGTACGAGAATAGACATGGAAGGTTGGTGCTGGGGACTGATGTTGTCCTGACTATCAGCTGAATGTAAGATAATAGACATGGAAGGTTGGTGCTGGGGACTGATGTTGTCCTGGCTATCAGCTGAATGTAAGATAATAGACATGGAAGGTTGGTGCTGGGGACTGATGTTGTCCTGACTATCAGCTGAATGTAAGATAATAGACATGGAAGGTTGGTGCTGGGGACTGATGTTGTCCTGACTATCAGCTGAATGTAAGATAATAGACATGGAAGGTTGGTGCTGGGGACTGATGTTGTCCTGACTATCAGCTGAATGTAAGAGAATAGACATGGAAGGTTGGTGCTGGGGACTGATGTTGTCCTGACTATCAGCTGAATGTAAGATAATAGGCTGAACAAGGAAGGTTGGTGTTGGGGGCTGATGTTGGGGGGGGGGGGGGGGGCTGTTTCACATGTAGACGTGTGCATTGTATGTGTAAATAGTGTTTTTTGCATAGGGGTCACGGACAGGCTTGTGTTAGCGGTAGCTGGCAGCACGATGAGGCAGATAGCCTTGAGGTTAGAGCATTGGGCCAGTAGCTGAAAGGTTGCTGGATCGAATCCACGAGCTGACAAGGTAAAAATCTGTCGTTCTGCCCCTGAATAAGGCAGTTAACCCACTGTTCCCCGGTAGGCTGTCATTGTAAATAAGAATTTGTTCTTAACTGACTTTTTAAATAAAGTTTAAATAAAAAATGTTTTTAAACAAATGCTAGTGGACATGGAAGGTTGTGTTAGCTAGCATCAGAATGCTACTGTAGCATCAGAATGCTAGTGGACATGGAAGGCTGTGTTAGCTAGCATCAGAATGCTACTGTAGCATCAGAATGCTAGTGGACATGGAAGGCTGTGTTAGCTAGCATCAGAATGCTAGTGTAGCATCAGAATGCTAGTGGACATGTGTGGAATGCTAGCTGAATGATAGCAGGCATAGAAGGTTGTGGGAAATGGAGACTTTGTACCCGGGTAAAGAGTGTCAATTCAGTAATCAGATTGGCCCCTATGAAGAATGAGAGGTTTTGTAGTCCAATCAGAGATAACTGAATGAAACCTCTCCTGACTGACTGACGCTGCCTGGCACCATTAGCTCTTTCTATTGAACGACACTTTCACTCTTTCATTTAGTCTCTCCATCTTTCTCTGGGTTGGGTGAAGGAGGGAGG
>NC_092179.1:32301622-32304122 GCF_045791955.1 Oncorhynchus clarkii lewisi | reverse complement strand
GGTCTGCCCTGTATCAGAGTGGTCTGCCCTGTATCAGAGTGGTCTGTCCTGTATCAGAGTGGGCTGTCCTGTATCAGAGTGGGCTGTCCTGTATCAGAGTGGTCTGTCCTGTATCAGAGTGGTCAGTCCTGTATCAGAGTGGTCTGTCCTGTATCAGAGTGGTCTGTCCTGTATCAGAGTGGTCTGTCCTGTATCAGAGTGGTCTGTCCTGTATCAGAGTGGTCTGTCCTGTATCAGAGTGGTCAGTCCTGTATCAGAGTGGTCTGTCCTGTGTTAAAGTGGTCTGCTTGAAGCTGTGGTGTTTATCGACAACGAGCCAGACTGTCTTTATGCTGTGGAGACTACAGCCAGTGTTTACATGACGGGGGTCTGAATGAACACTCTGCCTTTGTATTATAAAGAGGTTTCTACTTGTGAGGGTTTACAGAAGATTGGTTTGTGTATTATTAGCCGAGCTTAATCAGCAGTAGTGTGTGTGCATGTGTGTGTGCATGTGTGTGTGCATGTGTGTGTGCTTGCGGACTAGTGTGTGTGTGTGTGTTTGGAGTACAAGGTCTAGACGGCAGGTAGCCTAGTGGTTAGAGCGTTGGGCCAGTAACCGAAAGGTTGCTGGATCGAATCCCCAAGCTGACAAGGCCCAATGACATAGTGCTTAAAGTGCAAGTCCTGCCCATCTGGCACTCGAGGCTCAAAGAAAGATTATTATCTCAACCCGGGTCTGCTAATGGATTGGGCAGGGATGTGTGTGTGTTAGTGATTTGGGCAGAGATGTGTGTGTGTTCATGATTTGGGCAGAGATGTGTGTGTGTGTTAGTGATTTGGGCAGAGATGTGTTAGTGATTTGGGCAGAGATGTGTGTGTGTGTTAGTGATTTGGGCAGAGATGTGTGTGTGTGTTAGTGATTTGGGCAGAGGTGTGTTAGTGATTTGGGCAGAGATGTGTGTGTGTTAGTGATTTGGGCAGAGATGTGTGTGTGTTAGTGATTTGGGCAGAGATGTGTGTGTGTTAGTGATTTGGGCAGAAACCCCTCTCTGTCCTGCCATGGTGGAGGACCTGGTCCATCAACATATGGTCTTTATTCCTAGAGGGAATAGATCCTGGGTTTTCCTTGGCTGTTCCGGCTGTCTGGAAGCTGGGAGAGTGCATACACACACACACACACACACACAAACACACACACACACACACACACACACACACACACACACACACACACTGATTGTGAGGGTTTGGACAGGAATCCTGTGCACACTACAAAGCAGCCCCAACCAGTGTCAGAGTGCGATGCCTGGGTTTGATTGTAGATGTGTGTGTGGTTTTGGATCGGGATCGCTTCTTGTTTTTGGGTTAGGGAAGTGTTTGGGGGTTAGGGAAGTGTTTGGGGGTTAGTGAAGTGTTTGGGGGTTGGGGAAGTGTTTGGGGGTTAGGGAAGTGTTTGGGGGTTAGTGAAGTGTTTGGGGGTTAGGGAAGTGTTTGGGGGTTAGTGAAGTGTTTGGGGGTTAGTGAAGTGTTTGGGGGTTAGTAGAGTGTTTGGGGGTTAGGGAAGTGTTTGGGGGTTAGGGAAGTGTCTGGGGGTTAGTGAAGTGTTTGGCGGTTAGGGAAGTGTTTGGGGGTTAGGGAAGTGTTTGGGGGTTAGGGAACTTGTACGGATCAAGAGGATTTCACAACAGTAGAAAATGAGACGCAATGAGGCACATACACATACAGACACACACACACAGGAGGTAGAGAGAAAGTCGTAGAGACACAGAGTATCCAGTTTCCTCTGACTGGTTGCTGTGGTTTCTGAGGGGTTCTGTTGACATAGACAGTGTGTGTGTGTGTGTGTGTGTGTGTGTGTGTGTGTGTGTGTGTGTGTGTGTGTGTGTGTGTGTGTGTGTGTGTGTGTGTGTGTGTGTGTGTGTGTGTGTGTGTGTGTGTGTGTGTGTGTGTGTGTGTGTGTGTGTGTGTGTGTGTGTGTGTGTGAGTCCAGGGTCAGATGGCAGCATGATACACAGCAGAGCTCAGGTCTTGTTACAGCAGATCATTTACAGGAAGACAGGAAGTGCCCTGGTGATGTAACTATAACCACAGTCTGGTAGGAAACACTTAACAACTGATTCTGACCATTATTAAGCCAGGAAATACATGTTGAATTCAGCTCTGTTCCCTCTTTAAATGTTCCAGGGTCAGTAGTTATATACAGGGACAGTTCCAGGGTCAGTAGTTATATACAGGGACAGTTCCAGGGTCAGTAGTTATATACAGGCTGTTGCCTACCTTCAGCACCTGAGATCGACTCATAATGAAGTCCAGGATTAATTTGCAGAGGTGTTCAGTCCCAGGGTCCCGAGCTTGGTGGCGAGTTTGGCGGGGACTATGGTGTTGAATGCTGAACTGTAGTCAATGAACAGAATTCTCACATAGCTATTCCTCTTATCTAGGTGGGTAAGGGCAGTGTTGAGTGCAATTGAGATTGCATCCTCTACGGGATCTGTTGGTGCGGTATGCAAGTTGGAGT
>NC_092179.1:32284122-32286622 GCF_045791955.1 Oncorhynchus clarkii lewisi | reverse complement strand
GTCAAGCCAAACCCGCAGTACTGTCCTGCACCCTCAGCTCCCCCAGCCTGCTCTCAGTCCTCCACCCTCAGCTCCCCCAGCCTGCTCTCAGTCCTCCACCCTCAGCTCCCCTAGCCTGCTCTCAGTCCCCACCCTCAGCTCCCCCAGCCTGCTCTCAGTCCTCCACCCTCAGCTCCCCTAGCCTGCTCTCAGTCCCCACCCTCAGCTCCCCCAGCCTGCTCTCTGTCCTGCACCCTCAGCTCCCCCAGCCTGCTCTCAGTCCCCACCAGCCTGCTCTCAGTCCTCCACCCTCAGCTCCCCTAGCCTGCTCTCAGTCCCCACCCTCAGCTCCCCTAACCTGCTCTCAGTCCCCACCCTCAGCTCTCCCAGCCTGCTCTCAGTCCTCCACCCTCATCTCCCCCAGCCTGCTCTCAGTCCCCACCCCCAGCTCCCCCAGCCTGCTCTCAGTCCCCACCCTCAGCTCCCCCAGCCTGCTCTCAGTCCTCCACCCTCAGCTCCCCCAGCCTGCTCTCAGTCCTCCACCCTCAGCTCCCCTAGCCTGCTCTCAGTCCCCACCCATCAGCTCCCCCAGTCTGCTCTCTGTCCTGCACCCTCAGCTCCCCCAGCCTGCTCTCAGTCCCCACCCTCAGCTCCCCCAGCCTGCTCTCAGTCCTCCACCCTCAGCTCCCCTAGCCTGCTCTCAGTCCCCACCCTCAGCTCCCCTAACCTGCTCTCAGTCCCCACCCTCAGCTCTCCCAGCCTGCTCTCAGTCCTCCACCCTCAGCTCCCCCAGCCTGCTCTCAGTACCCACCCTCAGCTCCCCCAGCCTGCTCTCAGTCCCCACCCTCAGCTCCCCCAGCCTGCTCTGTCCTCCACCCTCAGCTCCCCCAGCCTGCTCTCAGTCCTCCTCCCTCAGCCTCCCCAGCCTGCTCTCAGTCCTCCTCCCTCAGCTCCCCTTGCCTGCTCTCAGTCCTCCAACCTCAGCTCCCCCAGCCTGCTCTCAGTCCTCCTCCCTCAGCGCCCCCAGCCTGCTCTCAGTCCTCCAACCTCAGCTCCCCCAGCCTGCTCTCAGTCCTCCTCCCTCAGCGCCCCCAGCCTGCTCTCAGTCCTCCACCCTCAGCTCCCCCAGCCTGCTCTCAGTACCCACCCTCAGCTCCCCCAGCCTGCTCTCAGTCCCCACCCTCAGCTCCCCCAGCCTGCTCTCAGTCCTCCACCCTCAGCTCCCCCAGCCTGCTCTCAGTCCTCCTCCCTCAGCTCCCCTTGCCTGCTCTCAGTCCTCCAACCTCAGCTCCCCCAGCCTGCTCTCAGTCCTCCTCCCTCAGCGCCCCCAGCCTGCTCTCAGTCCTCCAACCTCAGCTCCCCCAGCCTGCTCTCAGTCCTCCTCCCTCAGCGCCCCCAGCCTGCTCTCAGTCCTCCTCCCTCAGCCTCCCCAGCCTGCTCTCAGTCCTCCTCCCTCAGCTCCCCCAGCCTGCTCTCAGTCCTCCAACCTCAGCTCCCCCAGCCTGCTCTCAGTCCTCCTCCCTCAGCGCCCCCAGCCTGCTCTCAGTCCTCCAACCTCAGCTCCCCCAGCCTGCTCTCAGTCCTCCTCCCTCAGCGCCCCCAGCCTGCTCTCAGTCCTCCTCCCTCAGCCTCCCCAGCCTGCTCTCAGTCCTCCAACCTCAGCTCCCCCAGCCTGCTCTCAGTCCTCCTCCCTCAGCGCCCCCAGCCTGCTCTCAGTCCTCCAACCTCAGCTCCCCTAGCCTGCTTTCAGTCTACCCTCAGCTCCCCCAGTCTGCTCTCAGTCCTCCAGCAGGTCCTCTATGTCTGCTAGCAAATGTCAACACTTAGCCTGCCTGGTCGACAGCTCTTACTGTCCTGTCAGCTGGCTGTAGTCTCCTGTTGGGATAGAGGACAGAGAGAGAGGCTGCTGTCCCAAATGGCACCCTATTCCCTGTATAGTGCTCTACCTCTGACCAGGGCCATGAACAGCCCTCCCCATCATGTTATTACACAGATAGTTTATCCACTCAGTAGACAGACAGATAGATCCATCCTCCCCTTTGTCAAAGAGACACACACGCTAACACACACGCTTACACACACACTAACACACACGCTAGCACACACGCTAACACACACGCTAACACACACACTAACACACACACTAACACACACACTAACACACACTAACACACAGTAACACACAGTAACACACACACTTACACAGACACTAACACACACTAACACACACGCTAACACACTAACACACACTAACACACAGTAACACACACGCTTACACAGACACTAACACACACTAACACACACACTAACACACACACTAACACACCACAGCCATGGCCTTGGTCTCCTCCATGTAGATGAGTGTTATTATAAACCCTGATCACAGTGGTGAGGCATAACATATATTTTATTAGATATGAAGAGAGGGTGACAGCTCATTCTATTTATTTCTCTGTCTCTCCTTTGTTGCCTGTCCCCATCTCACTCTGTCATTACAGAGTGGCTGTTATCTTCTCTCACT
>NC_092179.1:32244122-32279122 GCF_045791955.1 Oncorhynchus clarkii lewisi | reverse complement strand
AGTGCTATATTAGAGCAGGCCACCAAAGTGGATGGAGGGACGCCCATAGGAGGGAAGGCAGCGGGCTTTGATGTGAAGGCACTACGGGCGTTCAGGGTGCTCAGGCCACTCAGACTGGTGTCTGGGGTGCCCAGTGAGTCTCACACACACACACACAACGACACACACACACACACACACACACAGAATGACACACACACAACGACACACACAACGACACACACACACAACAACACACACACACACACAACGACACAAAGGGCGCAGGACATGAAATATCTTACAAGAATCAGAGAGGGAGGGAGGGAGGGAGGGAGGGCAGGAGGGAGGGAGGGAGGGAGGGAGGGAGAGAGGGAGGGAGGGAGAGAGGGAGAGAGGGAGGGAGCGAGCGAGGGAGGGAGGGAGGGAGGGAGGGAGGGAGGGAGGGAGGGAGGGAGGGAGGGAGGGAGGGAGGGAGGGAGGGAGGGAGGGAGGGAGGGAGGGAGGGAGGGAGGGAGGGAGGGAAGCAACACTTTACCTGTATGAAGTGTACATTAGAAATGTGTAAACTTAATTTCCCATTTCGGAAATTGGTATTGATTGATATTATGTTAAATCGTAAACGCATTTAAAGGTCAAAGTAATACTAAGTCAACTACTGACAAACACAGCATAGTGGATTACTCTGTCAACTAGTTTAGGAGAAAATGATTTGTCTGAACCTGGAGAGACTTCAGGGGTATTGGTCAGCCACCCCCCTTCCTCCTCCACTGGGGAGCAGGTGCAGCGGGAGATTGGGAGGAGATTGGGGGAGGAGATAGCGTGTAATATTGGGCTGATGATAGTCTGGGCTGATCTCTGACATGGTGACCAGACCACTGATTTACAAGATGGCTTTACTGTCTGTGGTCACAGCTAGATGATACATTGGGAGTCTATAGGGGGAGGGGAGACCCACACACAGCTAGGTGATACATTGGGAGTCTATAGGGGGAGGGGAGACCCACACACAGTTAGGTGATACATTGGGAGTCTATGGGGGGAGGGGAGACCCACACACAGCTAGGTGATACATTGGGAGTCTATGGGGGGAAGGGAGACCCACACACAGCTAGCTAGCTCTGTCTCCCCTAGTTAACCTGTGTTATCGTGTCTCTCTAGGCCTTTCGGTAGTGTCTACATAGCCTCGGGAGACGCCGGATCGCGCCGGCTTACATTAAACGCTGCACAAATATCAGTTTGGTGTGAGACTTAGCCCAGCCTTATCCTATCACCGTTGCCTCGGACCAATCAGCTTCCTCTGATGAACCGGGGGGGTGTGGTTTAGTTGATGAGGAACGCAAAGCTCCGTCGCTGACAGGCAGTAAGACAACGACGCGCCTAACGTCACACTTATGAGGTGAAAGCTTCACATGAAGCTTCACGTACAGATGAACTCTACTGAATGAACTCTGCTGTCCATACAGATAAACTCTGCTGGTCGTACAGATGAACTCTGCTGAATGAACTCTGCTGTCCGTACAGATAAACTCTGCTGGTCGTACAGATGAACTCTGCTGGTCGTACAGATGAACTCTGCTGGTCGTACAGATGAACTCTGCTGGTCGTACAGATGAACTCTGCTGTCCGTAAGATGAACTCTGCTGGTCGTACAGATGAACTCTACTGAATGAACTCTGCTGGTCGTACAGATGAACTCTGCTGGTCGTACAGATGAACTCTGCTGGTCGTACAGATGAACTCTGCTGGTCGTACAGATGAACTCTGCTGGTCGTACAGATGAACTCTACTGAATGAACTCTGCTGGTCGTACAGATGAACTCTGCTGAATAAACTCTGCTGTCCATACAGATAAACTCTGCTGGTCGTACAGATGAACTCTGCTGAATGAACTCTGCTGTCCGTACAGATAAACTCTGCTGGTCGTACAGATGAACTCTGCTGGTCGTACAGATGAACTCTGCTGGTCGTACAGATGAACTCTGCTGTCCGTACAGATGAACTCTACTGAATGAACTCTGCTGTCCATACAGATAAACTCTGCTGGCCGTACAGATGAACTCTGCTGGCCGTACAGATGAACTCTGCTGAATAAACTCTGCTGTCCGTACAGATGAACTCTGCTGTCCGTACAGATGAACTCTACTGAATGAACTCTGCTGTCCGTACAGATGAACTCTACTGAATGAACTCTGCTGTCCGTACAGATGAACTCTACTGAATGAACTCTGCTGTCCGTACAGATAAACTCTGCTGGTCGTACAGATGAACTCTGCTGTCCGTACAGATGAACTCTGCTGGCCGTACAGATGAACTCTGCTGGTCGTACAGATGAACTCTGCTGTCCGTACAGATGAACTCTGCTGTCCGTACAGATGAACTCTGCTGGTCGTACAGATGAACTCTGCTGGTCGTACAAATGAACTCTGCTGGTCGTACAGATGAACTCTGCTGAATGAACTCTGCTGGCCGTCAGACCTGCTCCACTCTTTCACAAAGCAAATCATGGAAAATGACGAGAAGGTTGGATGAACTGCAGGCTGTCGGAGGTTTAGTGTATCGAGACGGTCTCTGTATTGAATCTGATGCAGTAGCCTGATCTTTACGGTTTGGCAACAAACCGTCTGTTAGTCTCACGTGGACGTGTATATATCTAGGATGAAGATAACATCTTGTTTTTAACCTAGAAAATGCAGCGCTGTGGCTTCTGTTTTTTTGATTGGTCGAAGGTGATCCAATCGCTTTCTCATGTGTTTTGTGCAACGCCCCTCGGCCAAAACTGCTTCGATGGGATCACTTCTAGACTGATGCTGCAGAGCTAATCAGCCTGCTAGTGACGAGACCCGTGCTTACCTACCTGTCTGCATATATAAGGTGTGTGTGTGTGTGTGTGTTAACGTGTGGTTGTTGTGGAGTCTCGATGTGAAACACTGTCTCCTCTCCCTCTCCAGGCCTTCAGGTTGTGCTGAACTCCATCATCAAGGCCATGGTTCCTCTCCTGCACATCGCCCTGCTGGTCCTGTTCGTCATCATCATCTACGCCATCATCGGCCTGGAGCTGTTCATGGGCAAGATGCACCGCACCTGTTTCTATAACAGAGAGGGACATCCCTTCTACAGAGGTAGGAACACACACACACACACACACACACACACACACACACACCTGCTTCTATAACAGAGAGGGACATCCCTTCTACAGAGATAGGAACACACACACACACACACACACACACACACACACACACACACACCTGCTTCTACAACAGAGAGGGACATCCCTTCTACAGAGGTAGAAACACACACACACACACACACACACACACACACACACACACACACACACACACACACACACACACACACACACACCTGCTTCTATAACAGAGAGGGACATCCCTTCTACAGAGATAGGAACACACACACACACACACACACACACACACACACACACACACACACACATACACACACACACACACACCTGCTTCTATAACAGAGAGGGAAATCCCTTCTACAGAGGTAGGAACACACACGCACACACACACACACACACACACCTGCTTCTATAACAGAGAGGGACATCCCTTCTACAGAGGTAGGAACACACACACACACACACACACACGTGTATACATGTGGTTAAATCTGTGTGTCCTCCCTACAGGTCCCATAGTGGAGGAGAAGCCGGCCCCCTGCGCTCCTAACGGGGCTCACGGCCGCCACTGCTCCCAGAACGCCACGCAATGCATGATGGGCTGGGAGGGGCCTAACGATGGCATCACTAACTTCGACAACTTTGCGTTTGCCATGTTGACGGTGTTCCAGTGTATCACCATGGAGGGCTGGACAGACGTCCTCTACTGGGTGAGTCTACACCAAGGATGGAGATCAGGGCTTCACGGATCAGTTTCTGGTGACCCCGGTCCATTCCACACATTCATGGGCTGCACCTCCCCATCACGAGGTCACCTCATGGGCTGCACCTCCCCATCACCAGGTCACCTCATGTGCTGCACCTCCCCGTCACGAGGTCACCTCATGGGCTGCACCTCCCCATCACGAGGTCACCTCATGGGCTGCACCTCCCCGTCACGAGATCACCTCATGGGCTGCACCTCCCCATCACGAGGTCACCTCATGGGCTGCACCTCCCCGTCACGAGGTCGCCTCATGGGCTGCACCTCCCCGTCACGAGGTCACCTCATGGGCTGCAGCTCCCCACGTCATGAGGTCGCCTCATGGGCTGCACCTCCCCATCACCGAGGTCACCTCATGGGCTGCACCTCCCCGTCACGAGGTCACCTCATGGGCTGCACCTCCCCATCACGAGGTCACCTCATGGGCTGCACCTCCCCACCTCATGGGCTGCACCTCCCCACGTCACGAGGTCACGTCATGGGCTGCACCTCCCCACGTCACGAGGTCACCTCATGGGCTGCACCTCCCCAACACGAGGTCACCTCATGGGCTGCACCTCCCCATCACAGAGGTCACCTCATGGGCTGCACCTCCCCATCACAGAGGTCACCTCATGGGCTGCACCTCCCCGTCACGAGGTCACCTCATGGGCTGCACCTCCCCATCACGAGGTCACCTCATGGGCTGCACCTCCCCGTCACGAGATCACCTCATGGGCTGCACCTCCCCATCACCGAGGTCACCTCATGGGCTGCACCTCCCCACCTCATGGGCTGCACCTCCCCACCTCATGGGCTGCACCTCCCCACGTCATGGGCTGCACCTCCCCTTCACGAGGTCGCCTCATGGGCTGCACCTCCCCGTCACGAGGTCACCTCATGGGCTGCAGCTCCCCACGTCATGAGGTCGCCTCATGGGCTGCACCTCCCCGTCACGAGGTCACCTCATGGGCTGCACCTCCCTATCACGAGGTCACCTCATGGGCTGCACCTCCCCACCTCATGGGCTGCACCTCCCCACGTCATGAGGTCACGTCATGGGCTGCACCTCCCCGTCACGAGGTCACCTCATGGGCTGCATCTACCCACGTCACGAGGTCACCTCATGGGCTGCACCTCCCCATCACGAGGTCACCTCATGGGCTGCACCTCCCCGTCACGTGGTCACCTCATGGGCTGCACCTCCCCGTCACGAGGTCACCTCATGGGCTGCACCTCCCCATCACGAGGTCACCTCATGGGCTGCACCTCCCCACCTCATGGGCTGCACCTCCCCACGCCATGAGGTCGCGTCATGGGCTGCACCTCCCCGTCACGAGGTCACCTCATGGGCTGCACCTCCCCACGTCACGAGGTCGCCTCATGGGCTGCACCTCCCCATCACGAGGTCACCTCATGGGCTGCACCTCCCCATCACGAGGTCACCTCATGGGCTGCACCTCCCCATCACGAGGTCACCTCATGGGCTGCACCTCCCCATCACGAGGTCACCTCATGGGCTGCACCTCCCCATCACGAGGTCACCTCATGGGCTGCACCTCCCCATCACGAGGTCACCTCATGGGCTGCACCTCCCCATCACAAGGTCACCTCATGGGCTGCACCTCCCCATCACGAGGTCACCTCATGTCATCGTTATGAACGTTCTCAAGCCGTCCTCTACCGGTGACGTAGTGGAGCCCTTAGGTGGTGATAAGTAATCAACTCATCATAAAGCCCTAGATGAGTTCTGGTCCAATACCAGAACATCTGATTCAACTCATCATAAAGCCCTAGATGAGTTCTGGTCCAATACCAGAACATCTGATTCAACTCTTCATAAAGCCCTAGATTAGTTCTGGTCCAACACCAGAACATCTGATTCAACTCATCATAAAGCCCTAGATTAGTTCTGGTCCAACACCAGAACATCTGATTCAACTCATCATAAAGCCCTAGATGAGTTCTGGTCCAACACCAGAACATCTGATTCAACTCATCATAAAGCCCTAGATGAGTTTAATCTCGTCTTCTACAGTTGGTACAGCCTTTAGTAGACCTCTTAACTCATCATTAAGCCCTAGATGAGTTTACTCTCGTCTTCTACAGTTGGTACAGCCTTTAGTAGACCTCTTGACTTTTTCCACATTTTGTTACGTTACAGCGTTTTTCTAAGATGGATTAAATAAAAAAATATCCTTAGAAATCTACACACAATACTCCATAATGACAAAGCGAAAACAGATTTGTCTAAATCTTTGCACATTTATAAAATATTTAAAACAGAAATACCTTGTTTACATAAGTATTCAGACTCTTTGCTATGAGACTCAAAATTGAGCTCAGGTGCATCCTGTTTCCATTGATCTACAACTTGATTGGAGTCCACCTGTGGTAAATTCAATTGATTGGACATTATTTGGAAAGGTACACACCTGTCTATATAAGGTCCCACAGTTGACAGTGCATGTCAGAGCAAAAACCAAGCCATGAGGTCAAAGGAAGTGTCCGTAGAGTTCCGAGACAGGATTGTGCGAGGCACAGATCTGGGGAAGGGTACCAAAACATTTCTGCAGGATTGAAGGTCCCCAAGAACACAGTAGTTTCTATCATTCTTTAATGGAAGAAGTTTAGAACCACCAAGACTCTTCCTAGAGCTGGCCATCTGACCAAACTGAGCGATTGGGGGAGAAGGGCATTGGTCATGGAGGTGACCAAAAACCCGATGGTCACTCTGACAGAGCTCCAGAGTTCCTCTGTGGAGATGGGAGAACCATCCAGACGGACAACCACTCCACCAATCAGGCCTTTATGGTAGAGTGGCCAGACGGAAGCCACTCCTCAGTAAAAAGCACATGACAGCCCGCTTGAAGTTTGCCAAAAGGCACCTAAAGGACTCAGACCATGAGAAACAAGATGCTTTGCTCTGATGAAACCAAGATTGACCACTTTGGCCTGAATGCCAAGCATCATGTCTGGAGGAAACCTGGCACCCTCCCTACGGTGAAGCATGGTGGTGGTAGCATCATGCTGTGGGGATGTTTTTCAGTGGCAGGGACTGGGAGACTAGTCTGGATGAAGGCAAAGATGAACGGAGCAAAGTAAAAATATAAATATATATGTTTTTGCTTTGTCATTATGGGGTATTGTGATGTCATTATGGGGTATTGTGATGTCATTATGGGGTATTGTGATGTCATTATGGGGTATTGTGATGTCATTATGGGCTATTGTGATGTCATTATGGGGTATTGTGTGTAGATTGATGACAGGGGAAAAATGATTTAATCCAAAAGTCAAGGGGTCTGAATACTTTCTGAAGGCTCAGTACATATCATAGTTTGGAAGAAGGTTGTTGGGCGTCATCCATTGAGAAACACTGAACGGACCATGAGAGATATCAACAGAATGAAAATAACACTGATGAAACGCGAAGAGAAATTGTATTTTCAGACACACAAAAACACATGAACACACACACACACACATGCACACACACACACACACACACACACATGCACACACACACATGCACACACACATGCACACACACACATGCACACACACACACACACACACACACACACACATGCACACACACACCTGTTATCCCATCGCGTCATAGCCACTGACTGTAAAGTGCCAATTTCCTGCCTCGGGAAACGATAGCCAATCAGATCCCCAGCTGATAACAGATGAGTGATGAGACAGTGTGTGTGTTTCTAGTCCATGACAGTTCAGCGCACCTCACACACACACTGCACATTCCCTACACTTCTTCATTGGAGGGGATGCTGGTGACTTGTATTGGGTCGTGTTCCAATAGGTACCCTATTCCCCAGTATAGGGCACTGTATCACAGCCGGCCGTCATTGTAAAATAAGAATTTGTTCATAACTGACTTGCCTGGTTAAATAAAGTAAATAAATAAATAAATTAAACATAATATTAATGATAACAATACATTGAAGTCCCCCGTTATTAACACCTAGGCAGTATTAGGGGTGAGTGAGTGTGTGAAGAGAGGAGGGAGGGAAAATGAAAGAGAGGGAGATAGAGGGAGGGAAAATGAGAGAGAGCGAGAGAGAGAGAGAGAGAGAGAGAGAGAGAGAGAGAACAGTCTGGTCTGGGTTAAATGAGAAACCCAGAGGAAACTGTTCCCTATTCTCACTGTACGAGGATCTACCTCACACTACACAAATACTATGTAGCTTTGTCACACACACACACACACACACACACACACACACACACACACACACACACACAAACAAGCGTACACAAACAAACACACACAATGTCTAATATCCTCTGGCAGGTTTTAGCTGTCAACCATTACAAAATGTGTGTTTCAGTGACCTTGACTGTTTTTACCCTGTAAATGTGGGGACATGTTATTAATTAAGACCATGATGGATGAAATGGGCCTGGCTCTACACCCCCTCTCTGTACTGTCTATCTGCCTGCCTGTCTGTCTGCTATTCTGACTACTGTATAAGTGTGTACCAAATGTCACATAGGTGCCGTTTGGGACACAAGCCATGTGTGCTCAGTTCAGCTCACAGGCATTGACTGACTGAGTTCTGTTGCAGTAGCATTGACTGACTGAGTTCTGTTGCAGTAGCATTGACTGACTGAGTTCTGTTGCAGTAGCATTGACTGACTGAGTTCTGTTGCAGTAGCATTGACTGACTGAGTTCTGTTACAGTAGCATTGACTGACTGAGTTCTGTTACAGTAGCATTGACTGACTGAGTTCTGTTACAGTAGCATTGACTGACTGAGTTCTGTTACAGTAGCATTGACTGACTGAGTTCTGTTACAGTAGCATTGTAACTGAAGGTCTGAAGGAACAATGAAAGGAATGTCTTCTCAACCAGGAGTGTCTTCTCAACCAGGCAATATACTACATTATGTCTTCTCAACCAGGAGTGTCTTCTCAACCAGGCAATATACTACATTATGTCTTCTCAACCAGGAGTGTCTTCTCAACCAGAAAATATACTACATTATGTCTTCTCAACCAGGCAATATACTACATTATACATTATGTCTTCTCAATAAGGCAATATACTACATTATGTCTTCTCAACAAGGCAATATACTACATTACGTCTCTACCACCATCCATATCACATTATGTCTCTACTACCATATCACATTATGTCTCTACCACCATCCATATCACATTATGTCTCTACCACCATATCACATTATGTCTCTACTACCATATCACATTATGTCTCTATCACCATATCACATTATGTCTCTACTACCATATCACATTATGTCTATACTACCATATCACATTATGTCTCTACCACCCTATCACATTATGTCTCTACCACCATCCATATCACATTATGTCTCTACTACCATATCACATTATGTCTCTATCACCATATCACATTATGTCTCTACTACCATATCACATTATGTCTCTATCACCATATCACATTATGTCTCTACTACCATATCACATTATGTCTCTACCACCATATCACATTATGTCTCTACCACCATATCACATTATGTCTCTACTACCATATCACATTATGTCTCTACCACCATCCATATCACATTATGTCTCTACCACCATCCATATCACATTATGTCTCTACTACCATATCACATTATGTCTCTACCACCATATCACATTATGTCTCTACCACCATCCATATCACATTATGTCTCTACTACCATATCACATTATGTCTCTATCACCATCCATATCACATTATGTCTCTACTACCATATCACATTATGTCTCTACCACCATATCACATTATGTCTTTACTACCATATCACATTATGTCTCTACCACCATCCATATCACATTATGTCTCTACCACCATCCATATCACATTATGTCTCTACTACCATATCACACTATGTCTCTACCACCATATCACATTATGTCTCTACCACCATATCACATTATGTCTCTACTACCATATCACATTATGTCTCTACCACCATCCATATCACATTATGTCATTACCACCATATCACATTATGTCTCTACTACCATATCACATTGTCTCTACCACCATATCACATTATGTCTCTACCACCATCCATATCACATTATGTCTCTACTACCATATCACATTATGTCTCTACCACCATCCATATCACATTATGTCTCTACCACCACCCATATCACATTATGTCTCTACTACCATATCACATTATGTCTCTACCACCATCCATATCACATTATGTCTCTACCTCCATATCACATTATGTCTCTACCACCATCCATATCACATTATGTCTCTACTACCATGTCACATTATGTCTCTACCACCATCTATATCACATTATGTCTCTACTACCATATCACATTATGTCTCTATCACCATCCATATCACATTATGTCTCTACCACCATCCATATCACATTATGTCTCTACCTCCATATCACATTATGTCTCTACTACCATATCCCATTATGTCTCTACTACCATATCACATTATGTCTCTACCACCATATCACATTATGTCTCTACCACCATCCATATCACATTATGTCTCTACCACCATATCACATTATGTCTCTACTACCATATCACATTATGTCTCTACTACCATCCATATCACATTATGTCTCTACCACCATATCACATTATGTCTCTACTACCATATCACATTATGTCTCTACCACCATCCATATCACATTATGTCTCTACCACCATATCACATTATGTCTCTACTACCATATCACATTATGTCTCTACTACCATATCACATTATGTCTCTACTACCATATCACATTATGTCTCTACTACCATCCATATCACATTATGTCTCTATCACCATCCATATCACATTATGTCTCTACTACCATATCACATTATGTCTCTACTACCATGTCACATTATGTCTCTACTACCATCCATATCACATTATGTCTCTACTACCATATCACATTATGTCTCTACTACCATATCACATTATGTCTCTACTACCATATCACATTATGTCTCTATCACCATATCACATTATGTCTCTATCACCATCCATATCACATTATGTCTCTACCACCATATCACATTATGTCTCTACCACCATCCATATCACATTATGTCTCTACTACCATGTCACATTATGTCTCTACCACCATATCACATTATGTCTCTACGACCATGTCACATTATGTCTCTACCACCATCCATATCACATTATGTCTCTACTACCATGTCACATTATGTCTCTACCACCATATCACATTATGTCTCTACTACCATATCACATTATGTCTCTACTACCATATCACATTATGTCTCTACCACCATATCACATTATGTCTCTACTACCATATCACATTATGTCTCTACCACCATCCATATCACATTATGTCTCTACCTCCATATCACATTATGTCTCTACTACCATATCACATTATGTCTCTACCACCATATCACATTATGTCTCTACTACCATATCACATTATGTCTCTACCACCATATCACATTATGTCTCTACTACCATATCACATTATGTCTCTACCACCATCCATATCACATTATGTCTCTATCACCATCCATATCACATTATGTCTCTATCACCATCCATATCACATTATGTCTCTACTACCATATCACATTATGTCTCTACTACCATATCACATTATGTCTCTACTACCATATCACATTATGTCTCTACTACCATATCACATTATGTCTCTACCACCATATCACATTATGTCTCTATCACCATCCATATCACATTATGTCTCTACTACCATATCACATTATGTCTCTATCACCATATCACATTATGTCTCTACCACCATCCATATCACATTATGTCTCTACCACCATATCACATTATGTCTCTATCACCATCCATATCACATTATGTCTCTAGCACCATATCACATTATGTCTCTACCACCATATCACATTATGTCTCTATCACCATATCACATTATGTCTCTACTACCATATCACATTATGTCTCTACCACCATCCATATCACATTATGTCTCTACTACCATATCACATTATGTCTCTACCACCATATCACATTATGTCTCTACCACCATCCATATCACATTATGTCTCTATCACCATCCATATCACATTATGTCTCTACTACCATATCACATTATGTCTCTACCACCATATCACATTATGTCTCTATCACCATATCACATTATGTCTCTACCACCATCCATATCACATTATGTCTCTACCACCATCCATATCACATTATGTCTCTACTACCATATCACATTATGTCTCTAGCACCATATCACATTATGTCTCTACCACCATATCACATTATGTCTCTACTACCATATCACATTATGTCTCTACTACCATATCACATTATGTCTCTACTACCATATCACATTATGTCTCTACCACCATCCATATCACATTATGTCTCTATCACCATCCATATCACATTATGTCTCTACCACCATATCACATTATGTCTTTACTACCATATCACATTATGTCTCTACCACCATCCATATCACATTATGTCTCTACCACCATCCATATCACATTATGTCTCTACTACCATATCACACTATGTCTCTACCACCATATCACATTATGTCTCTACCACCATATCACATTATGTCTCTACTACCATATCACATTATGTCTCTACCACCATCCATATCACATTATGTCATTACCACCATATCACATTATGTCTCTACTACCATATCACATTGTCTCTACCACCATATCACATTATGTCTCTACCACCATCCATATCACATTATGTCTCTACTACCATATCACATTATGTCTCTACCACCATCCATATCACATTATGTCTCTACCACCACCCATATCACATTATGTCTCTACTACCATATCACATTATGTCTCTACCACCATCCATATCACATTATGTCTCTACCTCCATATCACATTATGTCTCTACCACCATCCATATCACATTATGTCTCTACTACCATGTCACATTATGTCTCTACCACCATCTATATCACATTATGTCTCTACTACCATATCACATTATGTCTCTATCACCATCCATATCACATTATGTCTCTACCACCATCCATATCACATTATGTCTCTACCTCCATATCACATTATGTCTCTACTACCATATCCCATTATGTCTCTACTACCATATCACATTATGTCTCTACCACCATATCACATTATGTCTCTACCACCATCCATATCACATTATGTCTCTACCACCATATCACATTATGTCTCTACTACCATATCACATTATGTCTCTACTACCATCCATATCACATTATGTCTCTACCACCATATCACATTATGTCTCTACTACCATATCACATTATGTCTCTACCACCATCCATATCACATTATGTCTCTACCACCATATCACATTATGTCTCTACTACCATATCACATTATGTCTCTACTACCATATCACATTATGTCTCTACTACCATATCACATTATGTCTCTACTACCATCCATATCACATTATGTCTCTATCACCATCCATATCACATTATGTCTCTACTACCATATCACATTATGTCTCTACTACCATGTCACATTATGTCTCTACTACCATCCATATCACATTATGTCTCTACTACCATATCACATTATGTCTCTACTACCATATCACATTATGTCTCTACTACCATATCACATTATGTCTCTATCACCATATCACATTATGTCTCTATCACCATCCATATCACATTATGTCTCTACCACCATATCACATTATGTCTCTACCACCATCCATATCACATTATGTCTCTACTACCATGTCACATTATGTCTCTACCACCATATCACATTATGTCTCTACGACCATGTCACATTATGTCTCTACCACCATCCATATCACATTATGTCTCTACTACCATGTCACATTATGTCTCTACCACCATATCACATTATGTCTCTACTACCATATCACATTATGTCTCTACTACCATATCACATTATGTCTCTACCACCATATCACATTATGTCTCTACTACCATATCACATTATGTCTCTACCACCATCCATATCACATTATGTCTCTACCTCCATATCACATTATGTCTCTACTACCATATCACATTATGTCTCTACCACCATATCACATTATGTCTCTACTACCATATCACATTATGTCTCTACCACCATATCACATTATGTCTCTACTACCATATCACATTATGTCTCTACCACCATCCATATCACATTATGTCTCTATCACCATCCATATCACATTATGTCTCTATCACCATCCATATCACATTATGTCTCTACTACCATATCACATTATGTCTCTACTACCATATCACATTATGTCTCTACTACCATATCACATTATGTCTCTACTACCATATCACATTATGTCTCTACCACCATATCACATTATGTCTCTATCACCATCCATATCACATTATGTCTCTACTACCATATCACATTATGTCTCTATCACCATATCACATTATGTCTCTACCACCATCCATATCACATTATGTCTCTACCACCATATCACATTATGTCTCTATCACCATCCATATCACATTATGTCTCTAGCACCATATCACATTATGTCTCTACCACCATATCACATTATGTCTCTATCACCATATCACATTATGTCTCTACTACCATATCACATTATGTCTCTACCACCATCCATATCACATTATGTCTCTACTACCATATCACATTATGTCTCTACCACCATATCACATTATGTCTCTACCACCATCCATATCACATTATGTCTCTATCACCATCCATATCACATTATGTCTCTACTACCATATCACATTATGTCTCTACCACCATATCACATTATGTCTCTATCACCATATCACATTATGTCTCTACCACCATCCATATCACATTATGTCTCTACCACCATCCATATCACATTATGTCTCTACTACCATATCACATTATGTCTCTAGCACCATATCACATTATGTCTCTACCACCATATCACATTATGTCTCTACTACCATATCACATTATGTCTCTACTACCATATCACATTATGTCTCTACTACCATATCACATTATGTCTCTACCACCATCCATATCACATTATGTCTCTATCACCATCCATATCACATTATGTCTCTAGCACCATATCACATTATGTCTTTACCACCATCCATATCACATTATGTCTCTACCTCCATATCACATTATGTCTCTACTACCATATCACATTATGTCTCTACTACCATGTCACATTATGTCTCTACCACCATCTATATCACATTATGTCTCTACTACCATATCACATTATGTCTCTACCACCATATCACATGATGTCTCTACTACCATATCACATTATGTCTCTACCACCATCCATATCACATTATGTCTCTATCACCATCCATATCACATTATGTCTCTACCACCATCCATATCACATTATGTCTCTACTACCATATCACATTATGTCTCTACTACCATATCACATTATGTCTCTACCACCATCCATATCACATTATGTCTCTATCACCATCCATATCACATTATGTCTCTACTACCATATCACATTATGTCTCTACCACCATATCACATTATGTCTCTATCACCATATCACATTATGTCTCTACCACCATCCATATCACATTATGTCTCTACCACCATCCATATCATATTATGTCTCTACTACCATATCACATTATGTCTCTAGCACCATATCACATTATGTCTCTACCACCATATCACATTATGTCTCTACTACCATATCACATTATGTCTCTACTACCATATCACATTATGTCTCTACTACCATATCACATTATGTCTCTACCACCATCCATATCACATTATGTCTCTATCACCATCCATATCACATTATGTCTCTAGCACCATATCACATTATGTCTCTACCACCATCCATATCACATTATGTCTCTACCTCCATATCACATTATGTCTCTACTACCATATCACATTATGTCTCTACTACCATGTCACATTATGTCTCTACCACCATCTATATCACATTATGTCTCTACTACCATATCACATTATGTCTCTACCACCATATCACATTATGTCTCTATCACCATATCACAGTATGTCTCTACTACCATGCCGCAGCCACACACACACGCACGCACGCACACACACACACACACACACACACGCTCATAACCTGCCATAACCTGTACTCTTAAGGTCGAATTCTAACCTTAACCCTAACCTTAACCCTAACCCTAAACTTAAACCTAAATCTAATCTTAACCCTAAACCCCCTAGAAATAGCATTTGGTCCCCACAAGTATAGTTAAACACACACACACACACACACACACACACACACACACACACACACACACACACACACACACTGCACTACTTAACTCTACAACGACCAGAGAGGGCTTTGTTCAAGGGTGTTTGTGATCAAGAGGCATTTGTTCACAGCTGAGATATTGTTCAGTAGTATTCTAGAGTTCTGATGATCTCTCGTTGTCTCCAACGTTCTGGTTCTCTTTCCTGTCACAGGGTACTTGTTGGAATTCTAGAGTGGGAGCTTGACATTGTAAATGAATTAATTAGCTCCATTGTTTGGGGTTTTGTATCTGAAGTAGCTTTACCCTTCACACGTACAAATACACACATATGAGTGCTGGCACGTACACACACAAATGCACACACTTCTCCAACCTTGCCGTTTTCTGCTTTTGTGTAATTGTGCAATTTCTTAGCTTTGTTTATTTCCTTCATTCTTTTTTAACCCCCCTATTCTTGTCTTCCAATCCCTGTCCTCTCTCTCTAAACCCCTCCTCCTCCTTCTTGTCTTCCAATCCCTGTCCTCTCTCTCTAAACCCCTCCTCCTCCTTATTGTCTTCCAATCCTGTCCTCTCTCTCTAAACCCCTCCTCCTCCTTCTTGTCTTCCAATCCCTGTCCTCTCTCTAAACCCCTCCTCCTCCTTCTTGTCTTCCAATCCCTGTCCTCTCTCTCTAAACCCCTCCTCCTCCTTCTTGTCTTCCAATCCCTGTCCTCTCTCTCTAAACCCCTCCTCCTCCTTCTTGTCTTCCAATCCCTGTCCTCTCTCTCTAAACCCCTCCTCCTCCTTCTTGTCTTCTTGCCTCCTTCTTGTCTTCCAATCCCTGTCCTCTCTCTCTAAACCCCTCCTCCTCCTTCTTGTCTTCTTGCCTCCTTCTTGTCTTCCAATCCCTGTCCTCTCTCTCTAAACCCCTCCTCCTCCTTCTTGTCTTACAATCCCTGTCCTCTCTCTCTAAACCCCTCCTCCTCTTCCTTCTCTCTGTTCTCTAGATGCAAGATGCTATGGGCTATGAACTTCCCTGGGCCTATTTTGTCAGTCTCGTCATCTTTGGATCCTTTTTCGTTCTAAATCTGGTTCTGGGGGTGTTGAGCGGGTAAGAGCGCTGTGTGTGTGTGTGTGTGTGTGTGTGTGTGTGTGTGTGTGTGTGTGTGTGTGTGTTTGTGTGTGTGTGTGTGTGTGTGTGTTTGCCCTCCCTGTGACCGCAGACCAGACAACAAGACTCCTGGGACAGAGAAAGAAAGGGATGAAAAGAGACTATACGATGGAGGGGAGAGGGAGACACTCAGAACAGAGGGGAGAGGGAGGAGACACACAGAACGGAGGGGAGAGGGAGACACTCAGAACAGAGGGGAGAGGGAGGAGACACTCAGAAAGGAGGGGAGAGGGAGGAGACACTCAGAACGGAGGGGAGTGAGACACTCAGAAAGGAGGGGAGAGGGAGACACTCAGAACGGAGGGGAGAGGGGGGAGACACTCAGAACGGAGGGGAGAGGGAGACACTCAGAACAGAGGGGAGAGGGAGACACTCAGAACGGAGGGGAGAGGGAGGAGACACTCAGAACGGAGGGGAAAGGGAGGAGACACTCAGAAAGGAGGGGAGAGGGGGGAGACACTCAGAACAGAGGGGAGAGGGGGACACTCAGAACGGAGGGTAGAGGGAGGAGACACTCAGAACGGAGGGGCTCCGAAAGACCACTAACTAACAGGGGCTCCGAAATCTGGAAAAACTCATCTGCTGTTCAAACGAAGCCAGCATCTACTTCATTAATATAGACGTTCCAAACCCTACGAAAACTCCATCCAAAAATCCATTCAGTCATTTCAGTGAAAGTCTCCACAAGGCTTCAGTCATTTCAGTGAAAGTCTCCACAAGGCTTCAGTCATTTCAGTGAAAGTCTCCACAAGGCTTCAGTCATTTCAGTGAAAGGCTCCACAAGGCTTCAGTCATTTCAGTGAACGTCTCCACAAGGCTTCAGTCATTTCAGTGAAAGTCTCCACAAGGCTTCAGTCATTTCAGTGAAAGGCTCCACAAGGCTTCAGTCATTTCAGTGAAAGGTTCCACAAGGCTTCAGTCATTTCAGTGAAAGGCTCCACAAGGCTTCAGTCATTTCAGTGAAAGTCTCCACAAGGCTTCAGTCATTTCAGTGAACGTCTCCACAAGGCTTCAGTCATTTCAGTGAAAGTCTCCACAAGGCTTCAGTCATTTCAGTGAACGTCTCCACAAGGCTTCAGTCATTTCAGTGAAAGGCTCCACAAGGCTTCAGTCATTTCAGTGAAAGTCTCCACAAGGCTTCAGTCATTTCAGTGAACGGCTCCACAAGGCTTCAGTCATTTCAGTGAAAGGCTCCACAAGGCTTCAGTCATTTCAGTGAAAGTCTCCACAAGGCTTCAGTCATTTCAGTGAAAGTCTCCACAAGGCTTCAGTCATTTCAGTGAAAGGCTCCACAAGGCTTCAGTCATTTCAGTGAAAGGCTCCACAAGGCTTCAGTCATTTCAGTGAAAGTCTCCACAAGGCTTCAGTCATTTCAGTGAAAGGCTCCACAAGGCTTCAGTCATTTCAGTGAAAGGCTCCACAAGGCTTCAGTCATTTCAGTGAAAGGCTCCACAAGGCTTCAGTCATTTCAGTGAAAGGCTCCACAAGGCTTCAGTCATTTCAGTGAAAGGCTCCACAAGGCTTCAGTCATTTCAGTGAAAGTCTCCACAAGGCTTCAGTCATTTCAGTGAAAGGCTCCACAAGGCTTCAGTCATTTCAGTGAAAGTCTCCACAAGGCTTCAATCACCTGTGACAGGTCGACAGAGGGTCTGACATGTTACCTTAGGCTCTAGTCACAGTGGAAAGGTAGGTTTATATGCATCTTTAGAGAAGCCAATAGATATAGCCTCAAGGGACAGGTTCAGGAGCGGGTCAATGCAAGGGATTGTGGGTAGGGAGAGGAGGAGGAGGTGAAGAAAGGAGGAGGAGGAGAGGAGTATTCTGGGGGAATGTAATGCCCAGTATCAGGTAGAAACTGTGTGTGTGTGTGTGTGTGTGTGTGTGTGTGTGTGTGTGTGTGTGTGTGTGTGTGTGTGTGTGTGTGTGTGTGTGTGGATAGGTTGACGTGTGCGTTGACGTGTGTCGTACCGGCCGTATGGTAATCCCAACCACCTGTCTGTCCGCTTTATGGTAATATGTCCTGAGTGGTTGCCGGGGGTGACGTGATGTCACAACCTCTCAACGCATGCTGGTGTTCCCACAGGAGAGTCGCACAGTGTTCAAAGAGAGAGAGAGAGAGAGAGAGAGAGAGAGAGAGAGAGAGAGAGGGAGAGAGAGAGAGAGAGAGAGCAGGACATTTTCTCTCCATCCTCTGCTGTCTTTCTCTCTCTCTCTCTCTCTCTCTCTCTCTCTCTCTCTCTCTCTCTCTCTCTCCTCTATGTCCTCTTTCCCCTCTCCCTCCCTATATCTCCTCTCCCTTCTCTCTCCTCTTCCTCTTCCCTCTCTCTTTTCTCCTCCTTTTCTCTCTCTCTCTCTCTCTCTCTCTCTCTCTCTCTCTCTCTCTCTCTCTCTCTCTCTCTCTCTCTCTCTCTCTCTCTCCTCTCTGTCCTATTTCCCCTCTTCCTCCCTATATCTCCTCTCCCTTCTCTCTCCTCTTCCCTCTCTCTCCTTTCTCCCCCTCTCTCTTTCTCTCCTCTCTTTCCTCTTTCCTCTCTCCCTCCCTATATCTCCTCTCCCTTCTCTCTCCTCTTCCTCTCTCTCTCTCTCTCTCTCTCTCTCTCTCTCTCTCCTCTCTTTCCTCTCTTTCCCCTCTCCCTCCCTATATCTCCTCTTCCCTCTCTCTCCTTTCTCCTCCTTCTCTCGCTCTCCTCTCTGTTCTCTCTTTGCCCTCTCCATTCTCTCTCCTTTCTCCTTCTCTCTCTCTCCTCTCTGTTCTCTCTTTGCCCTCTCCCTTCTCTCTCCTTTCTCCTTCTCTCTCTCCTCCTCCCCCCATTCATCACTACATTGGGAGAAGTCAGTACTGTAGATAAACCTTTTCTCTCCTCCTCTGTGTGGTTCAACCCAGGCATCCCCCCCTGGGGCGCTCCTACTCACTTAAAAACCTTTTCTCTCCCATTTAAAACCCACTGGCTTTGTTTCTGCAGTATAAAACCCACTCTGCAGGTGGTCCCCGTTTTCTGGTTTTACCCAACGCTGAGTCATGTTGCCAAGTATAAGACGTACACACACACACACACAGCAATAAATTATTTAGACTCAGGTTGATTTAGAGGTACACTCTTAGAAATAAAGGTGCTATCTAAAACCTAAAAGGGTGATTTGTCTGTCCCCATAGGAGAACCATTTGAAAAAAACGTTTGGGTTCAATTTAGAGCCCTTCTACAGAGGGTTCTACATGGAACCCAAAAGGGTTCTGATTGAAACAAAAAGGGTTCTACCTGGAACCCAAAAGGGTTCTGCCTGGAACCAAAAAGGGTTCTACCTGGAACCAAAAAGGGTTCTACCTGGAACCAAAAAGGGTTCTCCTGACCTACAGTATAGGGACAGCTGAAGAACAATTTTGTAACCCTTTTTTCTAAGAGTGTAGAAACAATATAAGTTTCATTCTTTAAATCTGAGGAGCGTTGGAATTGGAATCTTCCTGGTTACTAAGCGGTAACTAAGGTTATTATGGGCTGGTCTGTGAGGTGTAACACATGGGGACTAACGTGGTTCGTCTGTGTAACATCATTTTGTGTTAGCCCACTGAGCTTAAGCCCAGTGGTGGAAAAAGTACCCAATGGTCATACTTGAGTAAAAGTGAAGATACCTTAATAGAAAATGACTCAAGTAAAAGTGAAAGTCACCCAGTAAAATACTACTTGAGTAAAAAGTCTAAAAGTATTTGGTTTTAAATATACTTAAGTATCAAAACCAAGTGTAATTGCTAAAATATACTTAAGTACCAAAAGTAAACGTCTAAAGTATTTAAAACAACTCATATTAATGAAACCATACAGCACCATCTTCTTGTTTTTTAATGTACAGATAGCCAGCGACACACTCCAACACTCAGACATCATTTACAACAAAGCATGTGTGTTTAGGGAATCCGCCAGATCAGAGGCAGTAGGGATGACCAGGGATGTTCTCTTGATAAGTGTGTGAATTAGACCGTTTTCCTGTCCTGCTGAGCATTCAGAATGTAACGAGTACTTCTGGGTGTCAGAGAAAATGTTTGGAGTAAAAAGTACAGTATTTTCTTTAGGAATGTAGTGAAGTAAAAGTAAAAGTTGTAAAAAATATAAATAGTAAAGTACAGATACCCCCAAAAAATACTTAAGTAGTACTTTAAAGTACACTGCTCAAAACAATAAAAGGAACACTAAAATAACACATCCTAGATCTGAATGAATGAAATATTCTTATTAAATACTTGTTTCTTTACATAGTTGAATGTGCTGACAACAAAATCACACAAAAATTATCAATGGAAATCAAATTTATCAACCCATGGAGGTCTGGATTTGGAGTCACACTCAAAATTAAAGTGGAAAACCACACTACAGGCGGATCCAACTTTGATGTAATGTCCTTAAAACAAGTCAAAATGAGTCTCAGTAGTGTGTGTGGCCTCCACGCGCCTGTATGACCTCCCTACAACGCCTGGGCATGCTCCTGATGAGGTGGCGGATGGTCTCCTGAAGGATCTCCTCCCAGACCTGGACTAAAGCAGCTCGTTCCCCAGACCTGAATCCAATTGAGCACATCTGGGACATCATGTCTCGCTCCATCCACCAACGCCACGTTGCACCACAGACTGTTCAGGAGTTGGCGGATGGAGCGAGACATGATGTCCCAGATGTGCTCAATTGGATTCAGGTCTGGGGAACGGGCGGGCCAGTCCATAGCATCAATGCCTTCCTCTTGCAGGAACTGCGGACACACTTCAGCCACATGAGGTCTAGCATTGTCTTTCACCCAGGGCCAACCGCACCAGCATATGGTCTCACAAGGGGTCTGAGGATCTCATCTCGGTACCTATTGGTAGTCAGGCTACCTCTGGCGAGCACATGGAGGGCTGTGCGGCCCCCCAAAGAAATGCCACCCCACACCATGACTGACCCACCGCCAAACCGGTCATGCTGGAGGATGTTGCAGGCAGCAGAACGTTCTCCACGGCGTCTCCAGACTCGACTCGTGTCACGTCTGTCACATGTGCTCAGTGTGAACCTGCTTTCATCTGTGAAGAGCACAGGGCGCCAGTGGCGAATTTGCCAATCTTGGTGTTCTCTGGCAAATGCCTAACGTCCTGCACGGTGTTGGGCTGTAAGCACAACCCCCACCTGTGGACGTTGGGCCCTCATACCACCCTCATGGAGTCTGTTTCTGACCATTTGAGCAGACACATGCACATTTGTGGCCTGCTGGAGGTCATTTTGCAGGGCTCTGGCAGTGCTCCTCCTGCTCCTCCTTGCACAAAGGCAGAGGTAGCGGTCCTGCTGCTGGGTTGCTGCCCTCCTACGGCCTCCTCCACGTCTCCTGATGTACTGGCCTGTCTCCTGGTAGCGCCTCCATGCTCTGGACACTACGTTGACAGACACAGCAAACCTTCTTGCCACAGCTCGCATTGATGTGCCATCCTGGATGAGCTACCCTACCTGAGCCACTTGTGTGGGTTGTAGACTCCGTCTCATGCTACCACTAGAGTGAAAGCACCGCCAGCATTCAAAAGTGACCAAAACATCAGCCAGGAAGCATAGGAACTGAGAAGTGGTCTGTGGTCACCACCTGCAGAACCACTCCTTTATTGGGGGTGTCTTGCTAATTGCCTATAATTTCCACCTGTTGTCCATTCCATTTGCACAACAGCATGGGAAATGTATTGTCAATCAGTGTTGCTTCCTAAGTGGACCGTTTGATTTCACAGAAGTGTGATTGACTTGGAGTTACATTGTGTTGTTTCAGTGTTCCCTTTATTTATTGGAGCAGTGTATTTCCACTTAAGTACTTTACGTCACTGCTTTAGCCTAGGTAGCCAATCAGGTCTCGACGTCTCAGACAAGGGTTACTCCATCACACATCGCAGGCAGGTCCAGTGGAGTCTTGTTGCTCTGTGTTGAAGGGACATTAACTCTTGTTGCTGTGTGTTGGAGGGACATTAACTCTTGTTGCTGTGTGTTGGAGGGACATTAACTCTTGTTGCTGTGTGTTGGAGGGACATTAACTCTTGTTGCTGTGTGTTGAAGGGACATTAACTCTCCCCTGCCTCCTCTCTCCTATCTCTTCCCAGGTCAACGACGCTGTAGGGAGTGGCTGGCCCTGGCTCTATTTTGTCACGCTAATCATCATAGGGTCATTTTTTGTGCTTAACTTGGTGTTGGGGGTGTTGAGCGGGTAAGAACCGGTTCTACTGCAGGTTCTAATGGAGCCTGGCCTCTTCCTCTTCGGCTGACCTTTTATCCCTGCTTGTCTGACTGGTTCTACCATGGCCTCTTCTGTCTGTCTGTCTGTCTGACTGACTGACTGACTGGTTCTAACATGGCCTCTTCTGTCTGTCTGTCTGTCTGGCTGTCTGTCTGTCTGACTGACTGACTGACTGGTTCTAACATGGCCTCTTCTGTCTGTCTGTCTGTCTGTCTGTCTGTCTGTCTGTATGTCTGTCTGACTGACTGGTTCTACCATGGCCTCATCTGTCTGTCTGTCTGTCTGGTTCTACCATGGCCTCTTCTGTCTGTCTTACTGACTGGTTCTAATATGGCCTCTGACCGCTCCTCTGGTCTGCCTGCTTGAAGGACTGACTGATTCTACTGTTGGTCTCCTCTCTGACTGACTGACTGGTTCTACTGTTGGTCTCCTCTCTGACTGACTGGTTCTACTGTTGATCTCCTCTCTGACTGACTGGTTCTACTGTTGATCTCCTCTCTGACTGACTGACTGGTTCTACTGTTGGTCTCCTCTCTGACTGACTGGTTCTACTGTTGATCTCCTCTCTGACTGACTGGTTCTACTGTTTGTCTCCTCTCTGACTGACTGGTTCTACTGTTGGTCTCCTCTCTGACTGACTGGTTCTACTGTTGGTCTCCTCTCTGACTGACTGGTTCTACTGTTGGTCTCCTCTCTGAAGGTCGAGAGCCATGCGTCCTCCGAAACACGACCCGCCAAGCCTCACTACTTCTTGACACACTGCTCTCTTAACCTGGAAGCCAGCCGCACTAATGTGTCGGAGGAAACACCGTATAGATGGCGACAGAAGTCATGCACCGGGCCCGCCACAAGGAGCAGCTAGATCCCGTTCGGACAAGGACATCCCAGCCGGGAGAACCCTCCCCTAACACGGACGACGCTGGGCCAATTGTGCCCCGCCTCATGGGTCTCCCGGTCGCAGCCAGCTGTGACACAGCCCGGGATCGAACCCGGGTCTGTAGGGACACCTCTAGCACTGCGAGAGGAGTTCATCCAGCCTGACTTACTGACTAACTGACTAGTTAAACTTTGTCCTTTTCTTCCAGCCTGACTTACTGACTGCTCCTATTTCTGACTGACTGACTTGCTGACTGTCTCTCCACCTCCTCTCCCTCTACCTCTTCCTGATAAACCACTCTATTCTAGTCTCAGGCTTTTAGTTGGGATGGATGCTGCTGTTATTGCTGTTGGCTGGGGGAATACAGGGGCCTATTAAAGCCCATCTATAATGTATGATGTCTTAAGATGTGTCTATAATATGTATAAAGTTGTTTGTCAAGACAACATTCATGATCTTTAGCACCTGTATGTCTGACTTTGTTTTCATGTGTATATCTACCGTGTCTCTGTTTTCTGTTGTTTGCATGCTTCACACTCAACATATAGTCCCCAAAAATGCCATAGATTCCCGCTTAGAATATGAATCCACATCAATCCTGAATAGACATCAGAGAACAGAGGGAGAGGATAAGGAGACATACATGGAGATAGACAGGACATGGAGAAACAGAGAGGCCCCTGGGAGTAATTCTACTGAGGGTTCTAAGGGTGTATATACTGTAGACAACAGGAGACAGGACATGGAGAAACAGAGAGGCCCTGGGAGTAATTCTACTGAGGGTTCTAAGGGTGTATATACTGTAGACAACAGGAGACAGGACATGGAGAAACAGAGAGGCCCCTGGGAGTAATTCTACTGAGGGTTCTAAGGGTGTATATACTGTAGACAACAGGAGACAGGACATGGAGAAACAGAGAGGCCCCTGGGAGTAATTCTACTGAGGGTTCTAAGGGTGTATATACTGTAGACAACAGGAGACAGGACATGGAGAAACAGAGAGGCCCCTGGGAGTAATTCTACTGAGGGTTCTAAGGGTGTATATACTGTAGACAACAGGAGACAGGACATGGAGAAACAGAGAGGCCCCTGGGAGTAATTCTACTGAGGGTTCTAAGGGTGTATATACTGTAGACAACAGGAGACAGGACATGGAGAAACAGAGAGGCCCCTGGGAGTAATTCTACTGAGGGTTCTAAGGGTGTATATACTGTAGACAACAGGAGACAGGACATGGAGAAACAGAGAGGCCCCTGGGAGTAATTCTACTGAGGGTTCTAAGGGTGTATATACTGTAGACAACAGGAGACAGGACATGGAGAAACAGAGAGGCCCCTGGGAGTAATTCTACTGAGGGTTCTAAGGGTGTATATACTGTAGACAACAGGAGACAGGGCATGGAGAAACAGAGAGGCCCCTGGGAGTAATTCTACTGAGGGTTCTAAGGGTGTATATACTGTAGACAACAGGAGACAGGACATGGAGAAACAGAGAGGCCCCTGGGAGTAATTCTACTGAGGGTTCTAAGGGTGTATATACTGTAGACAACAGGAGACAGGACATGGAGAAACAGAGAGGCCCCTGGGAGTAATTCTACTGAGGGTTTTAAGGGTGTATATACTGTAGACAACAGGAGACAGGGCATGGAGAAACAGAGAGGCCCCTGGGAGTAATTCTACTGAGGGTTCTAAGGGTGTATATACTGTAGACAACAGGAGACAGGACATGGAGAAACAGAGAGGCCCCTGGGAGTAATTCTACTGAGGGTTCTAAGGGTGTATATACTGTAGACAACAGGAGACAGGACATGGAAAAACAGAGAGGCCCCTGGGAGTAATTCTACTGAGGGTTCTAAGGGTGTATATACTGTAGACAACAGGAGACAGGACATGGAGAAACAGAGAGGCCCCTGGGAGTAATTCTACTGAGGGTTCTAAGGGTGTATATACTGTAGACAACAGGAGACAGGACATGGAGAAACAGAGAGGCCCCTGGGAGTAATTCTACTGAGGGTTCTAAGGGTGTATATACTGTAGACAACAGGAGACAGGACATGGAGAAACAGAGAGGCCCCTGGGAGTAATTCTACTGAGGGTTCTAAGGGTGTATATACTGTAGACAACAGGACACAGGACATGGAGAAACAGAGAGGTGCCTGGGAGTAATTCTACTGAGGGTTCTAAGGGTGTATATACTGTAGACAACAGGAGACAGGACATGGAGAAACAGAGAGGCCCCTGGGAGTAATTCTACTGAGGGTTCTAAGGGTGTATATACTATAGGCAACAGGAGACAGGACATGGAGAAACAGAGAGGCCCCTGGGAGTAATTCTACTGAGGGTTCTAAGGGTGTATATACTGTAGACAACAGGAGACAGGACATGGAGAAACAGAGAGACTTCTGGGAGTAATTCTACTGAGGGTTCTAAGGGTGTATATACTGTAGACAACAGGAGACAGGACATGGAGAAACAGAGAGGCCCCTGGGAGTAATTCTACTGAGGGTTCTAAGGGTGTATATACTGTAGACAACAGGAGACAGGACATGGAGAAACAGAGAGGCCCCTGGGAATAATTCTACTAAGGGTTCTAAGGGTGTATATACTGTAGACAACAGGAGACAGGACATGGAGAAACAGAGAGGCCCCTGGGAGTAATTCTACTGAGGGTTCAAAGGGTGTATATACTGTAGACAACAGGAGACAGGACATGGAGAAACAGAGAGGCCCCTGGGAGTAATCCCTACTGAGGGATCTAGGGGTGTATATACTGTAGACAACAGGAGACAGGACATGGAGAAACAGAGAGGCCCCTGGGAGTAATTCTACTAAGGGTTCTAAGGGTGTATATACTGTAGACAACAGGAGACAGGACATGGAGAAACAGAGAGGCCCCTGGGAGTAATTCTACTGAGGGTTCTAAGGGTGTATATACTGTAGACAACAGGAGACAGGACATGGAGAAACAGAGAGGCCCCTGGGAGTAATTCTACTGAGGGTTCTAAGGGTGTATATACTGTAGACAACAGGTGACAGGACATGGAGAAACAGAGAGGCCCCTGGGAGTAATTCTACTGAGGGTTCTAAGGGTGTATATACTGTAGACAACAGGAGACAGGACGTGGAGAAACAGAGAGGCCCCTGGGAGTAATCCCTACTGAGGGATCTAGGGGTGTATATACTGTAGACAACAGGAGACAGGACATGGAGAAACAGAGAGGCCCTGGGAGTAATTCTACTGAGGGTTCTAAGGGTGTATATACTGTAGACAACAGGAGACAGGACATGGAGAAACAGAGAGGCCCCTGGGAGTAATTCTACTGAGGGTTCTAAGGGTGTATATACTGTAGACAACAGGAGACAGGACATGGAGAAACAGAGAGGCCCCTGGGAGTAATTCTACTGAGGGTTCTAAGGGTGTATATACTGTAGACAACAGGAGACAGGACATGGAGAAACAGAGAGGCCCCTGGGAGTAATTCTACTGAGGGTTCTAAGGGTGTATATACTGTAGACAACAGGAGACAGGACATGGAGAAACAGAGAGGCCCCTGGGAGTAATTCTACTGAGGGTTCTAAGGGTGTATATACTGTAGACAACAGGAGACAGGACATGGAGAAACAGAGAGGCCCCTGGGAGTAATTCTACTGAGGGTTCTAAGGGTGTATATACTGTAGACAACAGGAGACAGGACATGGAGAAACAGAGAGGCCCCTGGGAGTAATTCTACTGAGGGTTCTAAGGGTGTATATACTGTAGACAACAGGAGACAGGACATGGAGAAACAGAGAGGCCCCTGGGAGTAATTCTACTGAGGGTTCTAAGGGTGTATATACTGTAGACAACAGGAGACAGGGCATGGAGAAACAGAGAGGCCCCTGGGAGTAATTCTACTGAGGGTTCTAAGGGTGTATATACTGTAGACAACAGGAGACAGGACATGGAGAAACAGAGAGGCCCCTGGGAGTAATTCTACTGAGGGTTCTAAGGGTGTATATACTGTAGACAACAGGAGACAGGACATGGAAAAACAGAGAGGCCCCTGGGAGTAATTCTACTGAGGGTTCTAAGGGTGTATATACTGTAGACAACAGGAGACAGGACATGGAGAAACAGAGAGGCCCCTGGGAGTAATTCTACTGAGGGTTCTAAGGGTGTATATACTGTAGACAACAGGAGACAGGACATGGAGAAACAGAGAGGCCCCTGGGAGTAATTCTACTGAGGGTTCTAAGGGTGTATATACTATAGACAACAGGAGACAGGACATGGAGAAACAGAGAGGCCCCTGGGAGTAATTCTACTGAGGGTTCTAAGGGTGTATATACTGTAGACAACAGGAGACAGGACATGGAGAAACAGAGAGACTTCTGGGAGTAATTCTACTGAGGGTTCTAAGGGTGTATATACTGTAGACAACAGGAGACAGGACATGGAGAAACAGAGAGGCCCCTGGGAGTAATTCTACTGAGGGTTCTAAGGGTGTATATACTGTAGACAACAGGAGACAGGACATGGAGAAACAGAGAGGCCCCTGGGAGTAATCCCTACTGAGGGATCTAGGGGTGTATATACTGTAGACAACAGGAGACAGGACATGGAGAAACAGAGAGGCCCCTGGGAGTAATTCTACTAAGGGTTCTAAGGGTGTATATACTGTAGACAACAGGAGACAGGACATGGAGAAACAGAGAGGCCCCTGGGAGTAATTCTACTGAGGGTTCTAAGGGTGTATATACTGTAGACAACAGGAGACAGGACATGGAGAAACAGAGAGGCCCCTGGGAGTAATTCTACTGAGGGTTCTAAGGGTGTATATACTGTAGACAACAGGTGACAGGACATGGAGAAACAGAGAGGCCCCTGGGAGTAATTCTACTGAGGGTTCTAAGGGTGTATATACTGTAGACAACAGGAGACAGGACGTGGAGAAACAGAGAGGCCCCTGGGAGTAATTCTACTGAGGGTTCTAAGGGTGTATATACTGTAGACAACAGGAGACAGGACGTGGAGAAACAGAGAGACTTCTGGGATCATTTTCTCTCTACTTGTAACTGAGTCAGTTTGTCTCATCCATCTTCCCAGTTATTGTATCCATTTGGGACACAGACGGGCCGTGGGTCAGCAGTGCTAGACGTACTCAGCCCTGTAGACAGAGTCTGTGGTGTGGGACTGTAATTTCAGAACTTCCCAGGTGACCAATACTCCACTCAAACACCACTCACCAACACAGTGATTTCCTCAGACACCAACCAGGGAGGTGGGAAGCTGTGTCGGCCCTAGTGGTAGTCTTACATCCCAAACAGGGTGCTGTTTGATCAGGGCCCATAGGGAACAGGTGCTGTTTGACCAGGAACCACAGGGAACAGGGTGCTGTTTGACCAGGGCCCAATAGGGAACAGGTGCTGTTTGACCAGGGCCCACAGGGAACAGGGTGCTGTTTGACCAGGGCCCCATAGGGAACAGGTGCTGTTTGACCAGGGCCCCATAGGGAACAGAGTGCTGTTTGACCAGGGCCCCATAGGGAACAGAGTGCTGTTTGACCAGGGCCCCATAGGGAACAGGGTGCTGTTTGACCAGGGCCCCATAGGGAACAGAGTGCTGTTTGACCAGGGCCCCATAGGGAACAGGTGCTGTTTGACCAGGGCCCCATAGGGAACAGGGTGCTGTTTGACCAGGGCCCCATAGGGAACAGAGTGCTGTTTGACCAGGGCCCCATAGGGAACAGGGTGCTGTTTGACCAGGGCCCCATAGGGAACAGAGTGCTGTTTGACCAGGGCCCCATAGGGAACAGGGTGCTGTTTGACCAGGGCCCCATAGGGAACAGGGTGCTGTTTGACCAGGGCCCCATAGGGAACAGAGTGCTGTTTGACCAGGGCCCCATAGGGAACAGGGTGCTGTTTGACCAGGGTCCCATAGGGAACAGGGTGCTGTTTGACCAGGGCCCCATAGGGAACAGAGTGCTGTTTGACCAGGGCCCCATAGGGAACAGGGTGCTGTTTGACCAGGGCCCCATAGGGAACAGGGTGCTGTTTGACCAGGGCCCCATAGGGAACAGGGTGCTGTTTGACCAGGGCCCCATAGGGAACAGGGTGCTGTTTGACCAGGGCCCCATAGGGAACAGAGTGCTGTTTGACCAGGGCCCCATAGGGAACAGGGTGCTGTTTGACCAGGGCCCCATAGGGAACAGGGTGCTGTTTGACCAGGGCCCCATAGGGAACAGGGTGCTGTTTGGAACCCACATGTAGATCCACTAGCTGAATTCTAAAGAGTAGATTCTAAAGAGTAGAATGGTAGTAGTTGAAAGTACTGTTTGTTATTCAGAGACTCATCACACTCTTCACCTTTCTTTCTAGTGCATCACTTGAGAAGGATGCTACAAAGTGAATGATGTATCGTCCTCCAGATCTGTGTATTTCACCTTCCCTTCTTTCTAGTGCATGCAGCTGAGTTCTCTCTCCTGTTGCTGCTGGTAATTGTTGAAGTCTCACCGCCTAAAATACACTGAGTGCACGAAACATTAAGAACACCTTCCTACTATTGAGTTGCACATTTGCCCTCAGAACATCCTCAATGCTTTGGGGCGTGGAGTCTACAATGTTTCAAATTCTTCCCACAGTTGTGCATAGACACAGGAAGTAGTTTGGGGGGTGGGTGGGTAGGGGGGGCCTGCGATTAACTTTGTTGATAGGGGTGAGCGTGAAAAACCCAGCAGCGTTGCAGTTCTTGACACAAACCTGTGAGCCTGGAACCCACTACTATACCCCGTTCAAAGGCTCTTTAATAATTTGTCTTGCCCCTCCACCCTCTGACACAAACACAATCAATGTCTCAATTGTCTCAAGGCTTAAAACTCCTTCTTTAACCTGTCTCCTCCATCTTCATCTTTAACCTGTCTCCTCCCCTTCATCTTTAACCTGTCTCCTCCCCTTCATCTACACTGATTGAAGTGGATTTAACAGGTGACATCAATAAGGGATCATAGCTTCTTTCACCTGGATTCACCTGGTCAGTCTGTCATGGATTCACCTGGTCAGTCTGTCATGGATTTACCTGGTCAGTCTATGTCATGGATTCACCTGGTCAGTCTGTCATGGATTCACCTGGTCAGTCTGTCATGGATTCACCTGGTCAGTCTGTCATGGATTCACCTGGTCAGTCTATGTCATGGATTCACCTGGTCAGTCTATGTCATGGATTCACTTGGTCAGTCTATGTCATGGATTCACCTGGTCAGTCTATGTCATGCATTCACCTGGTCAGTCTGTCATGGATTCACCTGGTCAGTCTGTCATGGATTCACCTGGTCAGTCTATGTCATGGATTCACCTGGTCAGTCTGTCATGGATTCACCTGGTCAGTCTGTCATGGATTCACCTGGTCAGTCTGTCATGGATTCACCTGGTCAGTCTGTCATGGATTCACCTGGTCAGTCTGTCATGGATTCACCTGGTCAGTCTGTCATGGAAAGAAAAAAGGTGTTCCTAATGTTTTGTCCAGTCAGTGTACATGCAGTACTTATATCTGTGTTCCTTGATGTTGTGACAAAAATATTTATTCTGTATCTACAGTGGGACAAATTGGGCAACTTTGATTGTGATGAGAGTCAGATTTCTTGCTTTAAATTAACTTTATTTTTCCTTTTCTAATAGGCTACTTGCTGCTTGCTCAGAAAAACAACTCTGAATCTGTTGATACAATGGGTTTTCAGATCCGCTCTCTCCTCCCTCTCCATCCTCCTCCTCCTCTCCTTCCTCCCTCTTCTCCTCTCTCTCCTCCTCCTCTTCCACTCTCTCCTCCTCCTCCTCCCTCTCCATCCTCCTCCTCCTCTCCTTCCTCCCACTCCTCCTTTCTCTCCTCCTCTTCTTCCACTCTCTCCTCCTCCTCCTCCTCTTCCACTCTCTCCTCCTCCTCTTTTTCTCTCTCTTCCTCCTCTTCTTCTCTCTCTTCCTCCTCTTCCTCTTACTCTCTCCTCCTCCTCCTCCTCCTCCTCCTCCTCCTCCTCTTCCTCTCTCTCTTCCTCCTCTTCCTCTTACTCTCTCTCCTCCTCCTCCTCTTCCTCTCTCACCTCATCCTTCATCTTCCTCCTCTTCCTCTCTCTCATCCTCCTCCCCTTCCTCTCTCCTCCTCCTCTTCATCTCTCTCCTCCTCCCCTTCCTCTCTATTCCTCCTCATCCCCCTCTCCTCCTCCAACTTCTCCTCCTCCATCCTCACCTCCATCCTCTGCTCCTCCTTTCCTCTCCTCCATCCTCTCTTCCTCCATCCTTTCATCTCCCACCCCTCTCTTCTCTTCTCCTCCTCCATCCTCTCCTCTTCTCCTCCATCTCCTCTCCTCCTCTCCTGTCCTTGCAGAGAGTTTTCCAAGGAGAGAGAGAAGGCCAAGGCCAGAGGAGACTTCCAGAAGCTGAGAGAGAAGCAGCAGCTGGAGGAGGACCTGAAGGGCTACCTGGACTGGATCACACAGGCTGAAGACATCGACCCAGAGAACGAGGAGGAGGGGCTCGACGAGGAGAAGCCCAGAAACCGTGAGTGCAGTCTGGGGAGAGGAGGGAGGGAGGGGGAGGTTATGGAGGTGGACTAGATTCAATGAAATGGTGATTGGTGGGATTAGTTGTGTGTTTGTATGTAGGTGTCAATTGTGTTGGGTGTGTGTAGGATTGCGTGTGTGTGTGTGTGTGTGTGTGTGTGTGTGTGCGCGTGTGTGTGCACCGGGCATGTGTGTGTTGGACCAATGAGGATTGTCAGAGAGGAGTTACCAATCAAGTGCAACAGTTGTGGCAATCAATACTTTTCCACCTGAGCCTCCGAGCACAATACCCTCAGTACAGTGTGTTTGTGTTTGTGTGTGTGTGTGTGTGTGTGTGTGTGTGTGTGTGTGTGTGTGTGTGTGTGTGTGTGTGTGTGTGTGTGTGTGTGTGCGTGCTTGCTTGCTTGCCTGAATGAGTTGTCTCTCCTATCCTGTAGCTCAGTACAGGGCCTCCCAGGCAGTTCATTGCAGCCTGGTCCTAAATCACAGTGGATGGGATTGGCAGTCTCTCCCCTCTACAGTCAATGGGCTATGGATTCCCCCTAACACCACCATGCTACGATACCATTCCCCCTAACACCACCATGCTACGATACCATTCCCCCTAACACCTCTACGATACCATTCCCCCTAACACCACCATGCTACGATACCATTCCCCCTAACACCTCTACGATACCATTCCCCCTAACACCTCTACGATACCATTCCCCCTAACACCACCATGCTACGATACCATTCCCCCTAACACCACCATGCTACGATACCATTCCCCCTAACACCACCATGCTACGATACCATTCCCCCTAACACACCATGCTACGATACCATTCCCCCTAACACCACCATGCTACGATACCATTCCCCCTAACACCTCTACGATACCATTCCCCCTAACACCACCATGCTACGATACCATTCCCCCTAACACCTCTACGATACCATTCCCCCTAACACCTCTACGATACCATTCCCCCTAACACCACCATGCTACGATACCATTCCCCCTAACACCACCATGATACGATACCAATCCCCCCTAACACCTCTACGATACCATTCCCCCTAACACTTCTACGATACCATTCCCCCTAACACCTCTACGATACCATTCCCCCTAACACCACCATGCTACGATACGATGGAGGAGGGGTTACGATGGAGGAGGGGTTACGATGGAGGAGGGGGTAAAGACGGGGAGGGGTTATGATGGAGGAGGGGCTACGATGGAGGAGGGGGTACGATGAAGAAGGGGTTATGATGGAGGAGGGGTTATGATGGAGGAGGGGGTACGATGGAGGAGGGGGTAATGAACACCAGGAAGCCTGAGATTAGCTGTGTCAGGCAAATCACTCCTTTGTCCAGTTCACACACACACACACACACACACACACACACACACACACACACACACACACACACACACACACACACACACTCCCTTATTCTACCTTTATCTCTTTATCTCTCTCTCTCTCTCTCTCGCTATCTCTCTTCTCTCTCTTTCCATCCTTGACCTCTCGCTCTGTCTTCCTCTCTCAAATTAAATCAAATGGTATTAGTCACATGCGCTGAATACAACAGGTGTAAACATTACAGGAAAATGCTTACTGACGAGCCCCTAACCAACAATGTAGTTTAAAAAGATATATGGATAAGAATAAGAGATAAAAGAAACAAGTGATTTAGGAGCAGCGCTGAAATAATAGTGAGACTATATACAGAGGGGTACCGATACAGAGTCAGAATTAACCGGGGGCACCGGTTAGTTCTCTCTCTCTCTCTCCACTTCAAACACCAAAAGTAATTTACAACTGAATGTATTTTCCTCGTGTTTGATTAGCCAAGCCTGTCTGCTGTCATATCTCTCTCTGCACATATGGTACACCCACAGTGAATGGTGAGTGGATGTCATTTGCTTCAACAGTTTAAGATGTTTTATCTTCTCTGTGTTCATGGTCCAAGCCTGCTGCCTCTCACTGTGTCCCATTACCCATTACCTCTCACTGTGTCCCATTACCTCTCACTGTGTCCCATTACCTCTCACTGTGTCCCATTACCTCTCACTGTGTCCCATTACCCATTACCT
>NC_092179.1:32224122-32236622 GCF_045791955.1 Oncorhynchus clarkii lewisi | reverse complement strand
ACTGTATGACCTCACTGTATGACCTTACTGTATGAACTCACTGTATGACCTCACTGTATGACCTTACTGTATGACCTCACTGTATGACCTTACTGTATGACCTCACTGTATGACCTTACTGTATGACCTCACTGTATGACCTCACTGTATGACCTTACTGTATGAACTCACTGTATGACCTTACTGTATGACCTCACTGTATGACCTTACTGTATGACCTCACTGTATGACCTTACTGTATGACCTTACTGTATGAACTCACTGTATGACCTTACTGTATGACCTCACTGTATGACCTTACTGTATGAACTCACTGTATGACCTTACTGTATGACCTCACTGTATGACCTTACTGTATGACCTCACTGTATGACCTTACTGTATGACCTCACTGTATGACCTTACTGTATGACCTCACTGTATGTCACCTGAGAGGTTATAGTATCAGAGATTGATTTTAGTCTGTAGGCGGTGTAACTAAAGTTACAGTTTGAATTTAGTATGTAGGCTGTTTAATTATAGTTACAGATTGATTTTAGACTGGAGGCTGTGTAACTATAGTTACAGGTTGAGTTTAGACTGTAGGTTGTGTAATTAAAGTTACAGGTTGAGTTTAGACTGTAGGTTGTGTAATTAAAGTTACAGATTGATTTTAGACTGGAGGCTGTGTAATTATAGTTACATATTGATTTTAGACTGGAGGCTGTGTAATTATAGTTACAGATTGATTTTAGACATGTATGTATGTATGTATGTGTGTGTGTGTGTGTGTGTGTGTGTGTGTGTGTGTGTGTGTGTGTGTGTGTGTGTGTGTGTGTGTGTGTGTGTGTGTGTGTGTGTGTGTGAGAGTGAGTGAGTGAGTGAGTGAGTGAGTGAGTGAGTGAGTGAGTGAGTGAGTGAGTGAGTGAGTGAGTGAGTGAGTGAGTGAGTGAGTGAGTGAGTGAGTGAGTGAGTGAGTGTGTGTGTGTGTGTGTGTGTGTATGTGTTTTACGGGGATGAAATGTAATATGCCAATGACTGTGTATTCTCAACGTTAAGACCTGCAGAAACAGGTGTGTATTTACTGTTTTGTGTTTGAGTCTGTGTGTGTATGTTGTCTTTTGTGATATGTGTGTGTACCGTGTGTGTGTGTGTGTGTGTGTATCTTTGTCACTGGGTGGACTGCATACCCTGAATGACCTTCCCATCTTGTTTGTGGAAGGAGTGACCCTGGCCGACTTGCTTGACAAGAAGAAGGGGAAGTTTGCTTGGTTTAGTCACTCCAGTGAGACCCATGGTAAATGCCTGCCCCTCCCTCGGTGTGTGTGTGTGTGTGTCTGTGTGTAACCTGTGTGTGTTCTGGTTTCCCAGTTTTGTGGTGGTGTGTCATCAACGGCCCCGTCTCCTGTGTTGATGGGCTATCTGTTCCTTGTGACGCGTGTGTGTGTTGTGTGTGTGTAGTCAGTCAGTGTGTGTGTTGTGTGTGTGTAGTCAGTCAGTGTGTGCGTTGTGTGTGTGTAGTCAGTCAGTGTGTCCGTTGTGTGTGTGTAGTCAGTCAGTGTGTCCGTTGTGTGTGTGTAGTCAGTCAGTGTGTGCGTTGTGTGTGTGTAGTCAGTCAGTGTGTGTGTTGTGTGCGTGTGGCTGTGTGTCTCTGTGCCCAGACTACTCAACAGAAGAAGGGGTTTGATCTGAACTGAGCTGGATATTACTGCACCCTCAGAACTAGAATGACATCATATTTCTATGTCTGCCTCTCCTCAATATTGACTTTAGAGTTTATTTAACAGTTCTCCTACCTCTGACTCTCTCTCTCTCTCTCTCTCTCTCTCTCTCTCTCTCTCTCTCTCTCTCTCTCTCTCTCTCTCGCTTCCTCTCTATAGCTCTCTTTATTTCTCTCTGTCTCTCTCTTACTCTCTCTCTCTTTCTTTCTCTCCCTCTCTCTGTCTCTCTCTGTCTCTGTCTCTGTCTCTCTCTGTCTCTCTCTGTCTCTCTCTCTTTGTCTCTGTCTCTGTCTCTCTCTGTCTCTCTCTGTCTCTCTCTCTCTCTCTCTGTCTCTCTCTCTGTCTCTGTATCTCTCTGTCTCTCTCTGTCTCTCTCTCTTTGTCTCTGTCTCTCTCTCTCTGTCTCTCTCTGTCTCTCTCTCTCTCTCTCTGTCTCTCTCTCTTTCTCTCTCTCTCTGTCTCTCTCTGTCTCTCTCTCTCTCTCTCTTTCTCTCGGTCTCTCTCTCTCTCACACTCTCGTGTTATTTAGTTGTTTCTGTGAGGAAGGAACACAAAGGATTGTGTGCAGTGCTGGTGGTGTGAGTTGTCCTCTATGAGCTGTGGCCTCTTGGACTCCACATGTACACAGTGCGTGTGACTGTGTGCAGACTGCGTTGTGGGAGTAATTCCGCGTGCACATCCTTCCGTTCCTGTCTGTGTGTGTGAGTGTGTGTGACTGAGTATGAGCGTACGTGTCACGTGCTCTCAGCCGTCACTCTCTGTTTTCAGGTAACAGTCACCGTTTACACTTCCTCCGCGGAGAAGTGAAGACGAACGCTGCTCTCCTTCGTAAGGCGTGTGCGTCTGCATGTCAGAATCCACTCCTCCACCTACTGAACTCTGTATAACCTGCAAGCAGACTGCCAGGCCCCTCTGCCTCTTACCTCCCTTAATGCATCCCCCTGTGGTCCTCTACTGCTCTTCAATGCTTCTCAACTACAACTCTTCTCTCTACTCCAGTCGTTGAGGCCAATGGGGCAGTGATCTGATGTGTGATCTGTCTCTCTTCTCGCTCCTTAGGAAGGGCTAAACATCTCCGAGTTGTGTCCCAAATAACACCCTATTCCCTATGTAGTGCACTACTTTATACCAGGATCCACAGAGCCCCTATTCCCTATGTAGTGCACTACTTTAGACCAGAGGCCTATTCCCTATGTAGTGCACTACTTTAGACCAGGATCCACAGAGCCCCTATTCCCTATGTAGTACACTACTTTAGACCAGTTGTAGTTCTGAGTTGTAGTTCTGAGTTGTAGTTCAGAGTTGTAGTTCAGAGTTGTAGTTCTGAGTTGTAGTTCTGAGTTGTAGTTCTGAGTTGTAGTTCAGAGTTGTAGTTCTGAGTTGTAGTTCTGAGTTGTAGTTCAGAGTTGTAGTTCAGAGTTGTAGTTCAGAGTTGTAGTTCAGAGTTGTAGTTCAGAGTTGTAGTTCAGAGTTGTAGTTCAGAGTTGTAGTTCAGAGTTGTAGTTCAGAGTTGTAGTTCAGAGTTGTAGTTCTGAGTTGTAGTTCAGAGTTGTAGTTCTGAGTTGTAGTTCTGAGTTGTAGTTCAGAGTTGTAGTTCAGAGTTGTAGTTCTGAGTTGTAGTTCTGAGTTGTAGTTCAGAGTTGTAGTTCAGAGTTGTAGTTCAGAGTTGTAGTTCTGTTGCCGCTGTTTAATCCTGGATCCCGTTCTGGATGAATATTCTGAACGATGACGGTCTGCATGTTAACCTCATGTTGTGAATATTACTATAGTGGGATGAAACAATATAATCTGACAACTTTTCGTTGTGTGCTGCAAAGCTGCTGTAAATATCTGCAGTTTCCCGACGTATGTTGTTGCATGTTGCTCTTGTTTCATCCACTTCCAGATATTTTTCTTGGATGATTTTTTTTTTTTATAACAGGGACAGCCTTTTTCTGGAGACAGAAGCTACTCTTCCTGTATGACCTTCGACCTGCCTGCTGGATGAACTGCATGTTGGTTTGGAACGTCCTCCTCTTCTTCTTGAAAGGAGGAATTCTGCAAGACAGCATTTGTACTCTAAACGAAGAGCGATGTCACCTCCTGCCCTCTGAGTCTGACCTGGATGTTGTATCATTTTCTCACATGGCGTCTTCATGTTTCTCTAAAGCTCCTTTATGACCCTGTCATTTAGTGAACCATAATGTCAGGGTCAGGGGTTTTACAATGTGTTTTAGCACCAACATGAGGACAGTTTTAAAGCTTTGAAAGTAATTAATTAGATGGACTAGCTCTTGGATAGAGCAATGCCCCCTCTCGATCGCTCTCTCTCTCCTCCCTCTCCTTCTTGGCCCCCCCTTACTCCTTCCTTCCCTCCGTCCCTCCCTCCCTCCCTCCCTCCATCTCACCCCCTCCCTCCCTCCCTCTTTCTCTCCCCCCAACCCTCCCTCCCTCCATCTCTCTCCTGTCCTCCTCCTCCCTCTCTCCTCCCTCCCTCTCCCTCCCTGCCCCCCTCCCTCCCTCCTGTCCTCCTCCCACCTCTCTCTCTCCTCGCTCTCCCTCTTCCCACAACCCTCCTTCCCTCCATCTCGCTCCTGTCCTCCTCCCCCTCCCTCTCCCTCCCTCCCTCTCCCTCCCTCCCTCCCACTCCCTCCCTCCCTCCCTCCTGTCCTGCTCCCCCCTCTCTCTCTCAGTCTATCCGGCCAGCAGACAGGAACAATAGCGTAGTGAACTAGTTCAGTGTTGGACAGAAGTAGTTCTATGTTTAACAGGACTGTCCTCCAGGGCTGGGAGCTATCTCAGACCTCTGTTATTCAGAGAAACTGGTTTTAGACATGAGGAGAGACAGGCTGGTACATGTCAAGGTGGAAGCACGGACAGGAAAGGAACGGTCTATAACAGAGTTTATGTGAGACTGTTCACGACCAGGAATAGTGATCTTAAAGAGATGCTTCGTGATTTTGGCAATGAGGCCCTTTATCTACTTCCCCAGAGTCAGATGAACTTGTGGGAACCATTTGAATGTCTCTGCGTGCAGTTTGAAGGAAGTTGCTAACTAGCGTTAACGCTATGATTGGAAGTCTATGGGTATCTGCTAGCATGCTAACGCTAGTTAGCAACTTCCTTTAATACTGCACACAGAGACATTCAAATGGTTCCCACAAGTTCATCTGACTCTGGGGAAGTAGACAAAGGGCCTCGTTGCCAAAATCCCGAAGCATCTCTTTAAACCAGGGGAATTAATAAGTCTCATTAGCGTCTCCATTAGCCGACGTCATCCTGGGCTCCAACTCAGGACAGAAAATACATTACAGACAAAAATACTTTACAATTTACGTACATTTAATACATTAACATAGACATTACATATATATATATATATATATATATACATTAACATAGACATTATATATATATATATATATATATATACATTAACATAGACATTACATACTTATATATATGTATATATACATTTAATATATTAACATAGACATTACATACTTATATATATGTATATATACATTTAATATATTAACATAGACATTTTATATATATATATATATATACATTAACATAGACATTACATACTTATATATATGTATATATACATTTAATATATTAACATAGACATTACATACTTATATATATGTATATATACATTTAATATATTAACATAGACATTACATACTTATATATATGTATATATATACATTCATTTAATACATTAACATAGACATTATATATATATATAATACATTAACATAGACATTATATATATATATATAATACATTAACATAGATATTACACATATATATACATTTAATACATTCACATAGACATTACACATATATATATATATAATACATTAACATAGACATTATATATATATAATACATTAACATAGACATTATATATATATATACATTTAATACATTAACATAGTCATTGTATACTTATATATATACAGTGCCTTGCGAAAGTATTCGGCCCCCTTGAACTTTGCGACCTTTTGCCACATTTCAGGCTTCAAACATAAAGATATAAAACTGTATTTTTTTGTGAAGAATCAACAACAAGTGGGACACAATCATGAAGTGGAACGACATTTATTGGATATTTCAAACTTTTTTAACAAATCAAAAACTGAAAAATTGGGCGTGCAAAATTATTCAGCCCCTTTACTTTCAGTGCAGCAAACTCTCTCCAGAAGTTCAGTGAGGATCTCTGAATGATCCAATGTTGACCTAAATGACTAATGATGATAAATACAATCCACCTGTGTGTAATCAAGTCTCCGTATAAATGCACCTGCACTGTGATAGTCTCAGAGGTCCGTTAAAAGCGTAGAGAGCATCATGAAGAACAAGGAACACACCACGCAGGTCCGAGATACTGTTGTGAAGAAGTTTAAAGCCGGATTTGGATACAAAAAGATTTCCCAAGCTTTAAACATCCCAAGGAGCACTGTGCAAGCGATAATATTGAAATGGAAGGAGTATCAGACCACTGCAAATCTACCAAGACCTGGCCGTCCCTCTAAACTTTCAGCTCATACAAGGAGAAGACTGATCAGAGATGCAGCCAAGAGGCCCATGATCACTCTGGATGAACTGCAGAGATCTACAGCTGAGGTGGGAGACTCTGTCCATAGGACAACAATCAGTCGTATATTGCACAAATCTGGCCTTTATGGAAGAGTGGCAAGAAGAAAGCCATTTCTTAAAGATATCCATAAAAAGTGTTGTTTAAAGTTTGCCACAAGCCACCTGGGAGACACACCAAACATGTGGAAGAAGGTGCTCTGGTCAGATGAAACCAAAATGTAACTTTTTGGCAACAATGCAAAACGTTATGTTTGGCGTAAAAGCAACACAGCTGAACACACCATCCCCACTGTCAAACATGGTGGTGGCAGCATCATGGTTTGGGCCTGCTTTTCTTCAGCAGGGACAGGGAAGATGGTTAAAATTGATGGGAAGATGGATGGAGCCAAATACAGGACCATTCTGGAAGAAAACCTGATGGAGTCTGCAAAAGACCTGAGACTGGGACGGAGATTTGTCTTCCAACAAGACAATGATCCAAAACATAAAGCAAAATCTACAATGGAATGGTTCAAAAATAAACATATCCAGGTGTTAGAATGGCCAAGTCAAAGTCCAGACCTGAATCCAATCGAGAATCTGTGGAAAGAACTGAAAACTGCTGTTCACAAATGCTCTCCATCCAATCTCACTGAGCTCGAGCTGTTTTGCAAGGAGGAATGGGAAAAAATGTCAGTCTCTCGATGTGCAAAACTGATAGAGACATACCCCAAGCGACTTACAGCTGTAATCGCAGCAAAAGGTGGCGCTACAAAGTATTAACTTAAGGGGGCTGAATAATTTTGCACTCCCAATTTTTCAGTTTTTGATTTGTTAAAAAAGTTTGAAATATCCAATAAATGTCGTTCCACTTCATGATTGTGTCCCACTTGTTGTTGATTCTTCACAAACAAATACAGTTTTATATCTTTATGTTTGAAGCCTGAAATGTGGCAAAAGGTCGCAAAGTTCAAGGGGGCCGAATACTTTCGCAAGGCACTGTATATATATATCTAGAATGGTGGAAGAATATGAAGGAATAGTGGTTTATGAAGACTATTCTCTAGTAATATTCACTAGTTAGTTACACTATTCACTAGTAATATTCACTAGTTAGTTACACTATTCACTAGTAATATTCACTAGTCAGTTAGACTATTCACTACTAATATTCACTAGGTAGTTAGACTATTCACTAATAATATTAACTAGTAATATTCACTAGTTAGTTAGACTATTCACTAGTAATATTAACTAGTAATATTCACTAGTTAGTTAGACTATTCACTAGTAATATAAATTAGTTAGACTATTCACTAGGAATATACATTAGTTAGACTATTCACTAGTAATATTCACTAGTAATATTCACTAGTTAGTTAGACTATTCACTGGTAATATTAATTAGTTAGACTATTCACTAGGAATATTCACTAGTTAGACTATTCACTAGGAATATTCACTAGTTAGACTATTCACCAGTAATATTCACTAGTTAGACTATTCACCAGTAATATTCACTAGTTAGTTAGACTATTCACCAGTAATATTCATTAGTTAGACTATTCACTAGTAATATTCACTAGTTAGACTATTCACCAGTAATATTCACTAGTTAGACTATTCACCAGTAATATTCACTAGTTAGACTATTCACTAGTAATATTAATTAGTTAGACTATTCACTAGTAATATTAATTAGTTAGACTATTCACTAGTAATATTCACTAGTTAGACTATTCACTAGTAATATGAATTAGTTAGACTATTCACTAGTAATATTCACTAGTTAGACTATTCACCAGTAATATTCACTAGTTCGACTATTCACTAGTAATATTAATTAGTTAGACTATTCACTAGTAATATTCACTAGTTAGTTAGACTATTCACTAGTAATATTAATTAGTTAGACTATTCACTAGTTAGTTAGACTATTCACTAGTAATATTAATTAGTTAGACTATTCACTAGTAATATTCACTAGTTAGTTAGACTATTCACTAGTAATAATCATTAGTTAGACTATTCCCTAGTAATATTCACTAGTTAGTTAGACTATTCACTAGTAATATTCACTAGTTAGTTAGACTATTCACTAGTAATATTCACTAGTTAGTTAGATATTCACTAGTAATATTCACTATTTAGTTAGATATTCACGTGTAATATTCAATAGTTAGACTATTCACTAGTAATATTCACTAGTAATATTCACTAGTTAGTTAGATATTCACTAGGAATATTTGCTAGTTAGTTAGACTATTCACTAGTAATATTCACTAGTTAGTTAGACCATTCACTAGGAATATTCATTAGTTAGTTTGATAATCACTGGGAATATTCACTAGTTAGTTAGCTAATCACAGGGAATATTCACTAGTTAGTTAGCTAATCAATGGGAATATTCACTAGTTAGTTAGCTAATCAATGGGAACAATGGTCTTAGACCAAGAGAGGAACTAGTTTGACTTTCTGAAGCCCCACAATCAATAATGATTAACGTTTGATAATCATCAGTACAAAGTAACTTACCCATCACTTGAATATCTAAAATAAATCTATATTTATCATAGGATGTTGTTTAAAGGCCAGGATGTAGTCATCGACGTCAGAGTTACGGAGGACAAGGTGTTTTGCGGCCACTCATGGCGCAGGCTAGGACTGACAATGGTACATGATTGGAGAGGGATTGGGACGTGCTGATTGGTGCTGCTGTATCTAACTGAGGCTAAAGCATGCTGCAGGGACAATGCTCCAAGGCTGCATGTGATTGGCTAGTCCTCTGTTCCTCCAGGGTTTGTATTGGCGGGGCTGAAATGAGCTGGGCTATATTTAGTGTTGGTGTTATTGTCAGGCCTGCTCCCACTCTCCCTCTCTGGCGCTCGAGGGCCCTTTCATTACGCACACCTGTCACCATCATTACGCGCGGCAGCACTCATTGGACTCACCTGGACCCCTTCCCTTCGTTATTGCCCCGTCTAAAACAGTCTGCTCCCCCGTTTGTTCCCTGTGCCAGCATTAATGTTGTTATGTGTTCATGTCCAGACGCTGTTGTTAATTTAATGTTCACTCCCTCTACCTGCTTCTCGTCTACCAGCGTCGATCCTTACAGTTACATGCTTTGGCCCCTGATCTTTAAGCTTATCGTTTCCTGTAATGCTTTGCTTAGTGTAATGTTAGGCTTAAGGGTTGTTGTTTTTTAAATTCAGATTGTTTTAGTTTTTTTCTTGCTAAGAGATCCCAAGAGAGTTAGTCTAGCTTGTTTCATGTTTTCTTTGATTTTCTTCATTCTCTCTAAGGTTTTCTTACTGGGAGTAGTTGAGCTCCAGTATGAGCTTAAAGGAGGAATAATATAGAGAAATAGAATGTTTCTCCATGTTATGAGTTTAGCTGAAGCCTTTCTGTCTCTTCTGCCTGTAAGCAGTGGCAGCTATTTCTGGGAACACAAACCTCATTCTAGAATCCCCAGAGTGGACATGAAGAGTGACAGGGCTATAAGAGGAGATTCTGATATGGGCCTCCCTCCCTCCCTCCCTCCCGCCCTCCCTTCCTCCCTCCCTCCCTCCCTCGCACCCGCCCGCCCGCCCTCCCTCCCTCCCTCCCTCCCGCCCTTGCTTCCTCCTTCGCTCCAGCCCTTCTCACTCTCCCTCCTCTCCCTCTACATATCTCCCTCCCTCCCATCCTCCCGCCGTCCCTTCCTCCCTCCCTCCCATCCTCCCTCCCGCCCGCCCTCCCTTCCTCCCTCCCTCCCTTCCTCCTTCGCTCCAGCCCTTCTCACTCTCCCTCCTCTCCCTCTACATATCTCCCTCCCTCCCATCCTCCCTCCCTCCCGCCGTCCCTTCCTCCCTCGCTCCAGCCCTTCTCACTCTCCCTCCTCTCCTTCTACATATCTCCCTCCCTCCATCCCTCCCTCCTGCCCTCCCATCCTCCCTCCCTCCCGCCATCCCTTCCTCCCTCGCTCCTGCCCTTCTCACTCTCCCTCCTCTCCCTCTACATATCTCCCTCCCTCCCTCCATCCACCCACCCATCCCTCCCTCTCTCCTCTTCATTATCATTACCCCAGGAGATGTGTCAATCAGATGGTGTATTACTGAGGGACCCTGGTAGCTCCAGGCTTCTCTATCCCACGAGACATTGGTTTTCTACAGGTTTTGGTTGTCAGTAATGGTCTGATTCGATTTGTCTAATTCAAGGAGTGTTCCCGTTGACCGGGCCGTCTCATCTGGTTTGGTTGAGGAACGTTGTGAGAGTTTGATGGTTGTGTCTTCGGACAAACTGTAATATGATTTGTCCTATTCTAGTAATTTGATAGATTTCTTTCTCTTTCTTTCTCAATTACTTTCTCTGTATTTATTTAAATATTTTATTTCATTTTTGTTGTTGTACTGGTCTGTCTATTTCTACCTGAAATCTTCTGCTGAGTTCTACCAGAGTCTGGAACTCAAAGCTTTAGGGGACTAAAACCTACTTCTCCTGGAGTCTGGAACTCAAAGCTTTAGGGAACTAAAACCTACTTCTCCTGGAGACTGGAACTCAAAGCTTTAGGGGACTAAAACCTCACTTCTCCTGGAGACTGGAACTCAAGGCTTTAGGGGACTAAAACCTACTTCTCCTGGAGACTGGAACTCAAAGCTTTAGGGAACTAAAACCTCACTTCTCCTGGAGACTGGAACTCAAGGCTTTAGGGAACTAAAACCTCACTTCTCCTGGAGACTGGAACTCAAAGCTTTAGGGAACTAAAACCTCACTTCTCCTGGAGACTGGAACTCAAGGCTTTAGGGAACTAAAACCTAACTTCTCCTGGAGTCTGGAACTCAAGGCTTTAGGGGACTTAAAACCTCACTTCTCCTGGAGACTGGAACTCAAAGCTTTAGGGGACTAAAACCTCACTTCTCCTGGAGACTGGAACTCAAAGCTTTAGGGGACTAAAACCTCACTTCTCCTGGAGACTGGAACTCAAAGCTTTAGGGGACTTAAAACCTCACTTCTCCTGGAGACTGGAACTCAAGGCTTTAGGGGACTAAAACCTCACTTCTCCTGGAGACTGGAACTCAAGTCTTTAGGGGACTAAAACCTCACTTCTCCTGGAGACTGGAACTCAAGGCTTTAAGGGGACTAAAACCTCACTTCTCCTGGAGACTGGAACTCAAAGCTTTAGGGAACTGAAAACCAAACCTCCCATATATCAGTGTCCCTAAAACTGTCCTACAGGACTCTACCACTAGGAGTTCTAGCAGCAGTGGGATGTCTGTCTGTCTGTATGTCTGTCTATCAGAGTGTCAGGATGAGGCCAGCTAGAAAACAAAAGAGAATAAAAGGGTACCAGTAATAACCAGCCTGTGATACAGAAGGGTAACAGTAATAACCAGCCTGTAATAGAGAAGGGTAACAGTAATAACCAGCCTGTGATAGAGAAGGGTAACAGTAATAACCAGCCTGTGATACAGAAGGGTAACAGTAATAACCAGCCTGTGATACAGAAGGGTAACAGTAATAACCAGCCTGTAATAGAGAAGGGTAACAGTAATAACCAGCCTGTGATAGAGAAGGGTAACAGTAATAACCAGCCTGTAATAGAGAAGGGTAACAGTAATAACCAGCCTGTAATAGAGAAGGGTAACAGTAATAACCAGCCTGTAATAGAGAAGGGTAACAGTAATAACCAGCCTGTGATGCAGAAGGGTAACAGTAATAACCAGCCTGTAATAGAGAAGGGTAACAGTAATAACCAGCCTGTGATAGAGAAGGGTAACAGTAATAACCAGCCTGTGATACAGAAGGGTAACAGTAATAACCAGCCTGTGATAGAGAAGGGTAACAGTAATAACCAGCCTGTGATATAGAAGGGTAACAGTAATAACCAGCCTGTGATAGAGAAGGGTAACAGTAATAACCAGCCTGTGATAGAGAAGGGTAACAGTAATAACCAGCCTGTAATAGAGAAGGGTAACAGTAATAACCAGCCTGTGGTAGAGAAGGGTAACAGTAATAACCAGCCTGTGATAGAGAAGGGTAACAGTAATAACCAGCCTGTGATAGAGAAGGGTAACAGTAATAACCAGCCTGTGATAGAGAAGGGTAACAGTAATAACCAGCCTGTGATACAGAAGGGTAACAGTAATAACCAGCCTGTGATAGAGAAGGGTAACAGTAATAACCAGCCTGTGATACAGAAGGGTAACAGTAATAACCAGCCTGTGATAGAGAAGGGTAACAGTAATAACCAGCCTG